>NC_139021.1:135190245-135340245 GCF_964662115.1 Mustela nivalis
GCAGAGAGGCAGGCAGAGAGAGAGAAGTGGTGGAAGCAGGCTCCCTGCTGAGCAGAGAGACCATGTGGGGCTTGATGTGGGACTCGATCCAGGACCATGAGATCATGACCTGAGCCGAAGGCAGAGGCTTAACCCACTGAGCTACCCAGGTGCCCACAAAAAAATTTTTAAAAGAGAAAAACAGAAGTCACAAAATGAATACCAACAGAGCAGGGGAAGAAAGGGACTAATATTTATTTGGTACCTGTTATCTTCCAGGCTGTGGAAGATACATATGTATTAAGTATATTTACATATGTATTACATTCTTTAGCTCTCTGAGAGAGAGATTTTGCTTTTCCCGTTTTACTGGTTAGGAGATTGAGACTCGAAGAGATTAAGTTACTTGCCCAAGGACAGTATTAATAATAGCAGAGGAGGAGGAAAGATTCATTCCAAAGCCCCAGTACCTTTCCCACAGCAGCCCCATGTTACCTTCCAGTAGGTCCCCAGTTTTTCCCTACGTAAAAATGGGTTGCTTTTTGAAAATTTATCTACACATTGGTTTGGAGTTATTTTTCCATAGGGACAAAGTTACAAATGGTAGCTACATACCCAGACTTATCTGGAAAAGCTACATTGTTATTGAAATTCTGCATATTTGTGAACTAAAACTGTTAGGAAAAAATGCATTTGCAATTCTGGCTGTGAAGGCAGAAAAAAACAAAAAAAATGTATATTTTAAATTCTGTGGAACAGTACTTCTTTGAGAAAAGCAGATTTGGTTAGAGAGCAGTAAGAAGAAAATGGAGACTGTTTTGATGCTGGTGGGGCCTCTGGGATGCTTTGAGAGACTAAACATTTATAGCTCAGAGACAGCTATATTTGATAACACTTTGATGATGTACAAAGCACATTCTTATGCATTATTTCCTTATAATTGTGTATGAGGCATATAGGACAGGTGGTAGAGTCGACCTAATTTTCCTTGGCAATAGTTAGCTTTCTTTTTTTCATGATTTCATCCATGATTTTTTTTTTTTTAAAGGAGCCGGGTAGTCCCTTTAATAGAGGATTAGTTTGTAAGTGTATTGAGGATTGAATGAAAATAAAAGAATGTAGATCTTCCCGAGTTAATTGTGCAGAAATAGAATGAATTAGAATGGAGTAAAGAGTATATGTGGGCAGATATGAAAATGGTAGAATTAAATGTTAATTGTGTTTTGTTTTTGTTGGCAATTTTTATTTTATTTGAGAGAGAGCAAGAGATAGAGATCGTACATGCCTGCACATTGTTGGTCGGGGACAGAGGGAGAGGGAAAGGGACAAGCAGACTCCTTGAGGAGCGTGGAGCCAGATCCAGGGCTGGATCCTAGGACACTGAGATTGTGACCTGAGCCAAAATCAAGAATTGGTCACTTAACAGACTGAGCTACTCAGGAGTCCCTAGTTGGCACTGTTTTTTTGAGCACTTTGTCTGTCACTGTGTATCAAGGCTATGAGGAAAGAACAATCTAGACCCGACCCCAGTGGAATTTGTTCTTTACATGAAGCATCTGCTGAAGATTACATTCAGGTCATGGGATGATATTTTCCTCCCTACCAGTATTTATGACTATTGCAATAGTTATTTAATTATAAGACTAATGTGACTACTACTGAGTTCTTGTTTAAGTAATCTTTTTAATAACTAAAAAGATTAGAAAAACTAAAGCAGATCGAATGAAAAACAACCCTTTTATTTTCCCATAATTATTGCTTACTTTCCTTTTCCTAAATGTAGGACTAAAGGGTAAGAATAGGCGAAACTTTGTGTGATGTAGTATTTGCTTCTGTACGTTTCAAAACAAAATAGAAATCGCTTTAAGTAGGATTTGGTATGCTGGAAATGGGTGTGGGAATATTTTTCATTTAATGTCTTGCTCATAAGTTAGGAAGTACCTAAAAACATGGGAAATGGAATTGAGTCTTGTATTCACATTCAAGTTCTGCAACTGTCTTAGAGAACTTAACTCTTTGAGCCTCCTTTCTTGTGTGATGTATTTGGATTAGACTGCCACATTCTTTTGTTTTTAAGATTTTATTTATTTGGGAAAGAGAGAGAGCACAGAGGGAGAGTGAGAGGGAGAAGCAGAGTCTCCACTGAGCAGACAGCCTAACACCAGGCTTGATCCCAGGACCCTAGGATCATTACCTGAGCTGAAGGCAGACGCTTAACTGACTGAGCCACCGAGGTGCCCCCCAGATTCTTTTTAACTCTGAAATTTTCTGTGAAATGGAAGGAGCATATTTTGTCACTTGAGAGGGCTTGAGAGAAAGTGTTGTTGGGAAGAAGTTCCCAGTGCTGATGACATGGTTTATTATTAAATTAGTGGCCATCCAGAGCACAAATGTAAGTAATTGTGAAGTATACAGAAGAATCTGGAGTTGAGGGAGAGAACGAAGTATGGTATTTGCAAATTGGAAGCCTGCCTGCAGCATCTCCATAAATAGGAATCTGGTGAGCAGGCTGCCCTGCTAACATTTATCTAGTCTTAATTGATACAGTCAATCTTATGTTGGGTTACAATTAACAGCTGCTGCCAAGGCAACTTAACACTAGATCTAAGGAAAGTATGTTGCAACAAATAAGCTTGCTTGACACTAGAGCTTGCCACTGACGTGGTTCATCTACTGTTTATCTCACAGGATTGTGTTATCATTGATACACATGTAAATTCAGTTTTTGGCAGTTGGTCAAAAATTGAACCTTTTGGGCACTAGTGATTTCTTATTACTTTATAGATTCTTACTTACCAAGAATATTGTTGACCCATTTTAGAAATTTAGTTTATATTTTTCTGATTATGAAAGCATTGTGTAGTCATTTTGAAAAAAGATTTATTTTAGAGAGGGAGAGAGAGAAAGCAACCACGAGTGGGAGGAGAGAAGGGAAAAAAGATCTATTTTAGAGAGGGAGAGGAAGAGAGAAGACTATAGGTGGAGTGTGTCTGTTGCAGGGCTTGATCTCACAACCCTATCCGAAGCTAAGAGTCAGCCACTCAAGTGACTGTGCTACCCAGGCACCCCCATAGTCTATTTTTAAAAATCTGGAAAGTACAGAAAAAGATTAAGAAGAAAATAGAGATTATCTGAAATTCTACTTTCTGTGTTGTGTTTCCTTCCAGTCTTTTTTTTTTTTTTTTTTTTTTTTTGATGTGGACATGTCTTTGGGGGAGAGTGGGGTATTTCATTAAGGAGATAGCTGAGGCATAAGTAGAATTTCCCATGACACTCATGATGTTGGGAATCTTGCCTCATGTATTGTGCTAATTAAGAACTGAGTGTTTTGTTAAATTAGGAGGTACTAACTCAGATGCCTACACAGCCAGATAGGTAAATGTGTAAATCAGACCAGCAAGAGGACACTGGGGAGTGGCAGAGACTGTGGTAAAAAATACAAGACCTGAAGAAAAATACAAGATTGGAGAAAACTGCTATTATCTCCAGCTTATTGTTACCATATGGAAACAGAGCCTCGTGTTACTGGATCTTCCTGATAGCCAATAAAATTTAGAAATCTGTATTTCTTTTTATTTTTTTTTAAAGATTTTATTTATCTACTTGAGAGAGAAAGATAGAGATAGTGACAGAAATAGCGAGAGAGAGCACAAGCCAGGAGGAGAGGGAGAAGCAGGCTCCCTGCTGAGCAGGGATCTGGACTGGTCCTGGGGCTCCATCCCAGGACCCTGGGATCATGACCTGACTTGCAGGCATATGCTTAACTGACTGAGCCACCCCTATATTTCTTTTTAATGTGAAGTTTTCATTTAAAACACTGTGCAGGTCAAACGAAACAGGTCTGTGGATTGCACCTGGCCCATACACTGCCATTATGTCATTCCTGACGTAAATGCATCTCTTGGTCTTTCTCTCATAGCTCTCACAAGAAGAGCACTTTTATAAGAGAAAATATTTAGAGGACTTGGGATGAGGAATTTCTAAGAGTGGCTTCAGGAATTTTCACTCTGTATAGACACTGAGAGGGTTGCCTAGTGTAGAAATGATAAACCCAAATACCCACAGGGTCCAGGAAATGATATAAATGAGTGAAAAGGTCTGGATGTTAAGATTATAGGGAAGGATACAGAGAATATACATCCTATAGGGGACATTTGGGTCCTAGCAAATTTTTTTTTTTTTTTTTTTTTTTGCTGAAATGTGATCTGATATGGCCAAATCTTTAGGTATTTTGAGAGATGTCAGGAATTTTTATCCTTATGAAATTTCTTGATTTCAAAAAAAAAAAAACTGTGGCCAAAACAAAAATTACCCTTGGTCCAAATTCTGCACAAAGGCTACTAGCTTGTAACTCGTGGTCTAGATCACTGTCTCCCTAAGTATATCCTACAAATCCAAATTCCATCACAGGTTAGTAGGTATTAAGAAATAGGGTGCCTCGGTGGCTCAGTGGGTTAAAGCCTCTGCTTTCAGCTCAGGTCATGATGCCAGGTTTCCTGAGATCAAGCCCCACATCGCATTTGGCTCTCTGCTCAGCAGGGAGCCTGCTTCCTCCTCTCTCTCTGCCTGTCTCTCTGCCTCCTTGTGATCTCTGTCAAATAAGTAAATAAATAAATCTTAAAAAAAAAAAAAAGAAATAAAGAATTTGGAAAGTGGTGGATTAAATAAAATTAAACATTTCCTGGGGCGCCTGGGTGGCTCAGTGGGTTAAGCCACTGCCTTCAGCTCAGGTCATGATCTCAGGGTCCTGGGATCGAGTCCCACATCGGGCTCTCTGCTCAGCAGGGAGCCTGCTTCCTCCTCTCTCTCTCTCTCTGCCTACTTGTGATCTCTCTCTGTCAAATAAATAAATAAAATCTTTAAAAAAAAATTAAACATTTCCTGACTGAAGATTACGTTAGATCCTTAAGTTAGTGTTTTGTAAATTCTTAAGAAGATACAGCTTATAGACCCCACAGCACAGTTAATATCTCTGTTTTACTCATTTACCTCACCATCCCTCTTGTCTCCAAGGAAGAAGTGATTTTTTCCTGGTAAATGTTAGTCTCTCTACTTGTTCTCCAGGTTCTTTCCCTGTGTCTTCAGAGACCTTGCTTCATAATCAGTGCCTTGTTTCCTGCTTCTTTTCTTTCAGCCTATCAACATGCTTGATTTTCTCTTATTTAAACAAAATAGTAACCCTTTCCTTACAGCATACATAAAAATAAACTTCAAATGGACTGTGAACCTAAAAATGTAAGAGCTATAAAATTCTTAGAATAAAATATAGGAATAGATATTCATGACCTTGGTTATGCAAAGCCTTCTCAGATATTAAACTAAAAGCACAAGCCACCAAAAAAAAAAAAAAAAGGTAAGTTGAATTTCATCAAAATTAAAAAGTTTGTGCTATAGAAGACACCATCAGGAGAGTGAAGACAATTCACAGACTGGGAGAAAATATTTGCAAAAGACACAGAACTAAAATTGTTTATAAGGTATGGGCAAAGGATCTAAATCAACATTTTTATGACAAGGTATACAAATGGTTAATAGGCACATAGGAAGATGTTCAATATCATTAGCCATCAGTGATATTCAAATCAAAACCACATTGAGACATCACTGCACTAGGATGGCTATGACAAAAAAGACAGATAATAATATTACTGAGGATGTGGAGAAATTGGAACCCTCACACATTACTGTTGCTGGTGGGAATATTCGATGGTACTGCCTCTTTGGACGACATTCTGACAATTCCTCAAGAGTTTAAACATAGAGTTACCATGTGATCCAGCAGTTCTCTCCCTATATATATCCAAGAGAAATGAAAACAAACATCCACAAAAAAAACATGTACACTAATGTTCATAGCAGCTTTATTCATAAGAGCCAAAAAGTGGAAATCATCCAAATGTCCACCAATTGATGAATGATAAGCAAAACGTGGTATAGCCACATTTGTTAATAAAAAGCAGTTATTTGTCAATAAAAACGAAGTACTGGGGCGCCTGGGTGGCTCAGTGGGTTAAGCCGCTGCCTTCGGCTCAGGTCATGATCTCGGAGTCCTGGGATCGAGTCCCGCATCGGGCTCTCTGCTCAGCAGAGAGCCTGCTTCCCTCTCTCTCTCTGCTCTCTGCCTGCCTCTCCATCTACTTGTGATTTCTCTCTGTCAAATAAATAAATACATAAAATCTTAAAAAAAAAATAAAAATAAAAATAAAAACGAAGTACTGATACATACTCCAACAAGAAAGAAGCCAGTTACTAAAGGTCATATGTTGTGTGATTTCATTCGTATCAAAGATAGGCAAATCTGTAGAGACAGAAAGTAAATTACTGATTGCCTACAGCTAGATGGGGTTGGAGAAGGGTTGGGGATAAATGAAAGGAGTGACTTCTAATGGGTTTCTTGAAGGGGTGATGAAAATATTCAAGAATTGATTGTGGTGATGGTTGCACAACTCTCTGATTATACCAGAAACCATTAACTCTGGCAGTTGACACTAATGACTTGTCTCTCACATCCTTGAAACTCGATTCCTTTGGCTTTCATGGCATCGATCTGCCATTCCTCACACATGGCTCTCAGACATTTCCTTCTCAGCTCTTTTCACCAACTTACTCTTCCACCAGCTGCAGTCTGTTTCTTTAGCCCAGGCTAGTCAACGGAGGAACCATCTCTTCAGTTGCTTATGGAACATTTGCTTATCTCCATCTAAACACCCCATGGGTCCTAATGAGTTTTCCTCTCAGATGTGGTTTGCTTTTACTGTATTATCTCTACTCCCAAGTCTATTTGAGTCAGGAGGCTGGGAGTCATTCTAAATTTCTCCCTTACTCTCCACCTGGAGTGTCATGTAAGTGCACCTCTTAAGTCTGCCCTCATATCCATCCGCACCCTAGCTCATCTGTAGTTTATCTTTCACAAAGACTCTAAGCTCTGCGAGGTCAGGGACCACATGTCTTTTCTTCACTACTGTCTATAATACCAATAAATATTGGATCAAATAAATGAACTAATGCATCAACTTGTCATTGTAGTTTTTTAAAAATATTTGGTTCATTTTTGCTGCTGTATTTCTATTATTGAGATGGAAACCTAATAATGTCTTTTGCTTAGAACTATTAAATAATTTCCCACTGCTTACAGAATAAAGTCTAAATCCTTGTCGGCCCTCCCTAATGTCCCTACTGCCGCCTCTCCAACTTCTCATCCTCTCTATACTTCCTCCCTGTGGATCTGTGTTCCCCAAACTGGCCATACTGGGAAGCTATCCTTTCTTCCCCAAATCCTATAACTCTTGGAGAACTCTTACCCGCCTTTCTAGAGTTTCTTTTCGTCTGTGAAAACTCTCCTGCCTCACTGACGCAGAGCTGAAGCTTGGATGTAACTCTATTAGAGGACACATTACACTGCGTTACAATGATTTGTTTAAGCATTTGTCTTGTCTGTCTGTGAAAGGCAAGGACTGAGTCTCATTTATTTTTGTATTGCCGTCACACACAGTGTTGTACACAGTGTTGTTCCTGCCACATAGAAAGTACTCAATAAGTTCTTGAGTAAGTGAGTGAGTTGGAAACCAGAGTAGGTTAGAGAGTCCTAGTTTTTCTGGATATACAGCTTTTTAAATACCCAACTCTAATATATCATCTGTGAATGATGCAGAAGGTACCGTGGGGGTGGATGAATCCCAAGTCCATCCCCACTGCAGGAAAACAATCAAAAATGTTGCTGATGGTGGGCACGTATGTTATCATTGTCCTTGTATTACCCAGATGTGGTACTGGACATAGCTGTGTATCACAATAGCCTTTCAGTATAATGGATTGATCAGCCTAATGCTTACACTGTAGAAACAGTGATTTGAACCAAACTAAATATAAGACTTTTTTTTTTTTTAGATTTTATTTATTTATTTGACAGACAGAGATCACAAGTAGGCAGACAGAGAGGCAGGCAGAGAGAAAGGGGGAAGCAGGCTCCCTGCTGAGCAGAGAACCCAATGTGGGACTTGATCCCAGGACCCTAAGATCATGACCTGAGCTGAAGGCAGAGGCTTAACCCACTGAGCCACCCAGGCGCCCTACCAAACTAAGTATAGGCTGAAGGATGCACATTCCCTTGTCAGGTCCCAATCAGTTGGTTTCCATCATTTAGCTCCATAGTTGGCCTACTATAATTTTAACTGTACATTAGGCTTACATTTTCATCATTTGCATCTTCTTGTCCAAATACATTAGAAAGTTGTGTTGATTACCATCTCCCTGCTTCCTTTAAATGTGATGTTCTATAGGTGTTCTCTGTTCTATACACTTAGACTGTACAAATCTGTAACCCAAGTCCTCCCTGATGTGTTTTGTCTTCCTGTTTTCTTAGTTTAGCTAAGGGCGACATCTGCATTAACATATTTTTTTTAGTCTGGGTAATGACTTGAACCAGCCAAGCTCTTTTTTTTTTTCCTTTTTGCTGGAAAGAAACCAAATCTCTCTACATTACTGAACTAAATTGAGTAGATTGCGATAAAAGGAGTAATAATAACAACAGTAGAAGACAAAAGGCCTCTCACAAGGAATTTTGAACTAAAGTCACATATTGAACAAAAGATATTTAAATTAACTACTGAACAAAGTAAGAGCTCTTCAAAAGAAACAGGGCTTCCTGCCAAGCCCCGTAAAAATTGCCCCTAGGCCTCTTACTCATTCACTACCATTATTTCAGTTTATCTGTCTAAGGATGCTTTATTTCTTATCTCATTCTCTTCCCACCACCTAGCGGACACATAGTTGGCACTTACAGCCTGTTGATTGAATTGAGCAGAATTGGGCCTCAAGAGTTAGAGGCAATTCTCTGAAGAAAAAAATTAAAAGAGAAATAGTTCTAACAGTGAATAGAACCAACAAATCTTAATTCCAGCAATGGAATAAAGCTTGGAAGTAATAAAATGTATTTATTGTAAAGTTAGATTACTTCGAAAGGGTTGTTTTTAAATGCTGATCTGGAAAACCTGCTGAGAACTTAAACTATAACTAAGACTATTTGTCATTCTTTTCTTTGCCTTTTTTTTTAACCCTTTAACTATGGGTCTTTATAATAACATTTAAGGTTAGAAATTCAGGCATCTCCTTTAACTCACAATCATAAAGTGTATAGATAAAATATATAGGCAGTGAGAGCTTTTAAATTTTGCATTTGTTAATCATTCCATACCTTGCCGTGTTCCTAAAAAGAATTTGAGGTCTTAATGAGGACTTAAGGTAGAAAAGATAAAGGTAAATTTCCTTTGTCAGAGTTAAAAGGGAGTTGGGCCAACCTACAGTAGACAAGTAAGGAGATACCTAAAGAGATCACATAGCTTAGAAGAAATATATGAGTAATTACATGATATATTTGAGGTCACATTACCAATATTAGCCAAGCTGGAACTGGAAACCAATCACCAAATGTGTTCTTATATGTGTGTAACAAAAACATTTGTCTTGCACTAGTCAAGTGTATGGGTGACTGGTGCAGTACAGGTTTGAGAAGCTTTTGTTAAGATTATTCCTGACCAGGGGAGTCTGGGTGGTTCAGTTGGTTAGGCCTGGGACTCTTGATTTCAGTTCACAGGGTCGTGATCTCAGGGCTGTGATCTCAGGTCATGGGGTTGAGCCCTGGGTCAGGCTCTGTGCTCAGTGCAGAGTCTGCTTGGTCCCTCTCCCTCCGCTCTTCCCCCTGCTTATGTTCTGTCTGTCTCTCTGTCTTTAAAATAAATACATAAAATCTTAAAAAAAATTATTACTGACCTGCTTGTTTGCAAAATTTAGTCTGTATTATGAATCATACGCTTCCCCATTCTAAGGCTGAACTCCAGGAATATGTTTTTCTGAAGCCAGGAAGATTCCTGCTAGTTAACAAAGAACATTTTGTGAATTAATCCCCTTCTTAATTGTTCTGCTCTTTTTATTTGAAAAAAATGGGTGCTGAAAAAACTATTTCTCTTTAGATAGTGTGGGGAAGGAGGAGAAAATTGCATTTCCTGTCATTTCCTGGTGATGGCTTAAAAATGTCCAGTTTTGTCTTGGCTTTCCTAGACAGAATTGCCAGTTGATCACAAACAAAAGATGTCTTTCTGGTCCTGCATATCTTCAGGAACTGGCTTCTTTGGAATTTCTTGAGTTGATCCTTTAGTGATAGAACACTTGATTTGGAAAGATCTAGAAGAAAGGATGACAACCTTTGAATAAATAGGCAGGTTAAGTTACATAATCCTTTCTGCCTTTGCTTGGTATACAAAGCCCTTCCCAGGGTGACTGTGGAGCTTTCCTTTCTAGCCTCATTTCTTTTGCTGAGGCGCAACCAGCCTGTTTTTCCTGTCTAGTCAACCATGTGCTCAAACACATCTGAGCCTTTGCTTGTTTTCTCCTTTCTGCTTAGTCTGTCTGATCCTTCTCTTCTCCATCTGGCAACCTCTGCCTTTCCAGGCCCAGCTCTTTTCTTCTGTGAAGAGAACACATAACAAAGGTAGAAATGAAAGTTTATCTAGGAGCTGTGTGAAGAGTGAATTAGAAGAAGGAATTCTGGGTGCCTGGGTGTCTCAGTGGGTTAGGCCTCTGCCTTCAGCTCAGGTCATGATCCCAGGGTCCTGGGATTGAGTCCCACATTGGGTTCTCTGCTAACCATGGAGACTGCTTCCCCCCTCTCTCTGCCTGCCTCTGCCTACTTGTGATCTCTGTCTGTCAAATAAATAAATAAAATTAAAAAAAAAAAAAAAAGAAGAAGAAGGAAGTCTGGAGGCAGGAAGGCCAGTTTTAGGAGACAGTGAAAGTCCCACAGACCTGACTTGTGCAATATAGTAGCTACTAGCCACATGTGGCAATTTAAATTACAATTAATTGAAAGAAGTTGATCTGTAAGGTATACATACCGGATATTCTGACTATATGACATTCCGGGAAAGGCGAAACTGTGGAGACAGTGAAAAAAGCAGTGGTTGCCAGGGATCTGGGGGCTGGGAGGCATGAATAGCCAGAGCACAGGGATTATTGGCATGGCTCTTTTTGGATACCATAATGATGGATATATGTTCTTGTGTAGAATGTACCATACCAAATGAACGGTCATGTGGACTATGCATTTTGGGTGATTATGATGTAGTCAGTGGTAGGTTTATTGCTAGTAACAAATGTACTTCTCTGGCAGGGGATGTTCATGGGGGAGGCTGTTATTGTATGGAGCAGGGAATGTTTGGGAAATCTCTGCACCTTCCCCTCAATTTTGTTCTGAATCTAAAATGTATGAGAAAAAAAATCTTAATTATAAAAATTAAAATTAATTAAAATTGAATTAAAAGTAATAACTTAGTTCTTAGTTCTTCAGGTGCACTAGCCATATTTCAAGTGCTCCACATGTGGCTAATGGTTACTGTATTGGGTAAGATAATTTAAATAGAACATTTCTGTCTTAAAGTTTGCATTGGACAGCATTGCTAAAAATCAATTCCTTAAGGGAAATGGCATTCATTCTACATAGTCATGCTTTATATATTGTGCCTTAAAAATGGGATCATGTATTCATTGTACTAACTTAATTCTGGACTGAGTGTCTGAAGATTGGAGTGATTGTGGATATCACCACAATATGAATGCAGCTTAGAACAGTCAATCAAATTTAGTGTCTGTCACTTAAATACTTAAAAATAGCTTCTGGATAAGTGGCCTTGAACATTTTTTAAAAAGTTTTCATTTATTTATTCGAGAAAAGGGGGAGGGACAAGCAGGGAGTCCTACTTGGGGCTCTCAGTTCCAGGAGCCTGAAATCGTGACCTGAGCCCAAGGCAGATGCATAACTGACTGATCCACCCAGGTGCCCGCCTCTGGGTAAATTTTTAGTATCTATTTTTCTTTCCCCACCTACCCCTACCCTTAAAAATAAAGACACAAAATAATTAAATATTCTTTAGTAAATACCTCCCCTGGGGTCAGAATATAGGCTATTTGTAAAAATGTTTTAATGGGTTTTTTTGGCTTACTCATGAGTGTTTTATTTATTTATTTATTTTTTAAATATTTCATTTATTTATTTGAGAGGTAGAGAGAGATAGTGAAAGAGAGAGAGATGAGAGGAGAGAGGTCAGCCGGAGAAGCAGACGTTCTGCTGATCAGGGAGCCCGATGTCGGACTGGATCCCAGGACTCCAGGATCATGACCTGAGCCGAAGGCAGTCGCTTAACCAAATGAGCCACCCAGGTGCCCCTGTTTTATTTTTTGGTGCTAAATTGTAGCAATCTATCAGTCTTCTAGCATTGCTGCCTTTCAAAGACTTTTCATTTAATTGATCTAGTAATTCCTGACTTTTTCCCCCCTCAATCTATTCGCCTTCCACTGTACCTCCCAGTGTAAGTGCACGTCCTATTCTTCCTCCAAAAGAATGAATTCTCCATTTCCACTTTTATGTCTTGTTTTAAGGCACTGCCCTCTCTCCCCTGGATGACTGCAGTAGCCTCCTAACTGGTCACCATGCCTCCCCTTGCCCGCTAAGATCCCTTTGCCACATAACAGGCAGAATGACTTTTTAAAAAGAAAGTCAGAGGGGCGCCTGGGTGGCTCAGTGGGTTAAGCCGCTGCCTTCGGCTCGGGTCATGATCTCAGGGTCCTGGGATCGAGTCCCGCATCGGGCTCTCTGCTCAGCAGGGAGCCTGCTTCCCTTCCTCTCTCTCTGCCTGCCTCTCCATCTACTTGTGATTTCTCTCTGTCAAATAAATAAATAAAATCTTTAAAAAATAAAAAATAAAAAAAATAAAAATAAAAAGAAAGTCAGATCATGTCAATCTCCTGTTTAGTGCTCCTGCTTCTTACCGTGTTTAGAAAAGATTCCACAGATTTTAACCTGACTTAAAGGGCTTTTTGTGATCTGGTACTTGCCTTCTTATCCAACTTACTATCTTCTTACCAACCTTCTTATCCAACCCTGTCCCCACGCCTTTTCCCCTCACTGAGCTTTAGCCACTCTGGCCTCCTTTCACATCCTTGAATATACTCAGACTGTCCTGCCCTAGGGTCATTTTCTTGTTTCTACCTCTGGAGTGTTCTTTCCCAGCTCTGGCGTGAATGGTTTCATCTCAGCTTCAGGGCCTCAACTCATGTTACTTCCTCAGAGAGGTACCTTCTTTATCTACTCTTTCTGAAGTAGGCTCCCTCTACTCCTACCCCCTACTCTCTATGGCATTGCCCTTATCTGGGATGATTTTGTTGGTTTATTTATTTACTTATTTATTTACTTTATTTATTTAGCTACTACTGGAATTTAAGTTCCATAAGGGCAGGAGACTTATTTTTACAACCTGCTATACCTAGAACAGTGGTAGAACAGTGCCTGGCTTACATAATTGTACTCAGTTGATGCTTAATAATGCTGAATAACCGAATGCTTCTTAAAGGAGATATAAGAGGAACTCACTCCTCTTCCTCCCTTGTTCTCTCTGTCTATGTGTGTGTCAAATAAAAGAAATCTCCATGTGTCTAAATGTGAATGTCCTTTTAGGCCCTTTATACTTAGTATGAACCAGTGACTTTTTTGCTGAACTTCATTTTTTACTTTGGGAGATCATGGCCCACAGCTTTTTGAATGGTTGATTTTAGTTGCAAAATATAGTGAACAATACATCTGGAAATATTCTGTCATGTTTTGATCTGAGAAACTCTAGAGAACCAGCTGCTGATTTGAAAGGCTTTTATTATGATACAGACAGCCTATTGTCTACAAAAGTACTGGCTATTACACAGTGGTATATGTGTTTTGCTTTTTTCTGAGCTTTTAACTTGAGAGAAAAAAACTTGTATTCATTAACTTATGCATGACTTGTATTCCGGGAGAATAGTTTATTGTATTATTTTTCTCTAACTGATTTACTGTGCACTTAGGGATTTTTCTTACTCATTTTTCTTCTTTAAACTCAATGGAAAGTTAAATGGTTAAATAGTAGGATGGAGATACTTTCTATTCCGGATTTTAAAAATTTTCAGATTTTTGCATTATACTATGGTCTGTACTTGTGATTTAGCACTTTTACCTAGCTTTATATTGATAAAATGAGTGAATTTCCTCATTCAATATATTCAAGTATAACCTCTTTTAAGAGTACTTTGTGATATATGATATAACTGTAGTGAAAGAAAAATTGACATCCAAGCCCTACATATGAATAATCTTGAAGAAAGTGAGTATATGTATTATTTGTGGTATAATAAGTGTATCTGCACATAAACAAAATCTGGGTAGTGTGACTTTTAGTATTTTGATATATTTTTATATTTTTAGCTATTACTGTTTGGAAGATTTATATGAAATGATGTAATTACTACAGCTATTAGATGGAAAATAATTGCATCTAAATAACCTAAAGTAATGTTTTAATACTACTTTTTAAATTTTAAAAATTGTATCTTCTCATTTCAGAAAATTAGAATATAGGATATACAGGTACAGAATTTCCTAAGCATCATTATAACCACTGTTAACATTTTGTAGATTTTTTTTGATTTGTTTTAATCATTCTGTATTTATTATTTTTATAACTTTTAAATGAAATAAAATGTCATAAACATCTTCCTGTAGTGTTGAGTCTTTATAACCATTGTTTTAATAGCGCTATAGTACACTACCTAAAGATAGATCTTAATTTGCTTAACTGTTCCTCATTGTTGGGTTAGTTGTTTAAAAACATTTCAGCTTTTATAACTAACATGATCATGAATATTTTTGTAAATATTGTTATTACCGCATTTAGTATTATTGCTTAAAGGGGAATTCCTAGATATTTTTTTATTTCTTAATTCATACCAGCAAATGCTTTTCCAAAGAGAATATGCCAGTTTATAGTTCCACCAGAAAGGTATAAAACTATTCCATTGTAGAATTCAGCATTATATATTATTTTTTTATAGTTCTGTATTTAGGGGAAAAATCATGTTGTTTTAGTTTGAATTTATTAGATGACTGTTGAAGTTGTGTATTTTTGTGTTTGGTTTCTAGTTTCAGCATCATAATTTCTTCATATTTCTTCAGTTCCAGTAACATCTGTTTTTTTCTGTATAGACATTTTGGCCTACTTACCTTGCTTGATTCTTGTACTTCATGCATTGTTTTAGAGATATGGGGTACCTGGCTGGCTCCATCAGTAGAGCATATGACTCTTGATCTTGGGGTTGTGAGTTCAAGCCCCAATTGGTGTAGAGATAATTTAAAAATAAAATCTTAAAAAAAGAGAGAGAGGTGTGCCTGGGTGGCTCAGTGGGTTAAAGCCTCTGTCTTCGGCTCAGGTCATGATCTCAGGGTCCTGGGATCAAGCCCCATATTGGGCTCCTTGCTCAGCAGGGAGCCTGCTTCCCCCTCTCTCACTCTGCCTGCCTCTCTGCCTCCTTGTGATCTCTCTGTCAAAAAAATAAATAAATAAATAAAATCTTAAAAAAAAAAAAAAAGAGAGCAGTTTGTCAATTAAACATATATACATAAATTTCAGTGATGCATTTTGCTCTCTTTTTTTTTTTTTACTGTGCTCAGGGATGCCTTCAAATGAATGGTTCTGAAGAAGGAGTAATACATTATGTTTGTACTCCATATTGTTGTCCAGGAGTATTGTGGAAGAATATATGGGAACAGTCTTGATAATTTCAAAAATCTAGAATTTTTTTTTGAATCCAGAAACTTCAAGGATAGATTATATGTAAAGTATATGTTTCAAATATGTTGAAGTAATAGTTTTTAGAAGTCTGAGAATTTATTATTGAATTGTGAATCTTTTTTTCTCCTATAGGTTGGAAAAGAGACTGTTCAAACCACTGAGGATCAAATTTTGAAGAGAGATATGCCACCAGCATTTATTAAGTGAGTAATTAAAACATTCTTCTCTTGCTAAGCAGAATAATCCTCTTGTTAGAGAAGAAAATTAACTGATTCCAGGAACAGCTTTTTTTTTTTTTTTTTTTTTAAATATTTACAATTGAAATTTGACTTTTGATCTTTTAACACTCTGGTTTCCTACTGTTGATTGTATTCATTGCTGTTAAGCATTTTTGACATAATAATTTTTAATAAAACTATGACTTCTGAATTTCATTGTCTGGAATGGGAAGGATTTAGAAACATTCTGACCTTAGCAGGCATTTATCTGGGTAATATGCTGAACACCTTCGCTTGAAGATAAGGAAATAACAATAGATACAAAGTTCAAAAAAATTAATTGCAGGGGCACCTGGGTGGCTCAGTGGGTTAAGCCGCTGCCTTCGGCTCAGGTCATGATCTCAGGGTCCTGGGATCGAGTCCCACATTGGGCTCTCTGCTGAGCAGGGAGCCTGCTTCCTTCTCTCACTCTCTATCTGCCTGCCTCTCTGCCTACTTGTGATCTCTGTCTGTCAAATAAATAAAATCTTTAAAAAAAAAAAAAAAAAAAAAAATTAATTGCAATGTATTTTAGTGGCATTTTAAATTTAAGTTATATTTACATATCACCCAAACTCCTACAAACAATTTGCAGGTGTTATGGCCTATCCTGAGTAAAAGCAGAGATGCTAACTTTTTTTTTTTTTTAAGATTTTGTTTATTTATTTATTTGACAGACAGAGATCACAAGTAGGCAGAGAGGCAGGCAGAGAGAGAGGAGGAAGCAGGCTCCCTGCCAAGCAGAGAGCCCGATGTGGGGCTCGATCCCAGGACCCTGGGATCATGACCCGAGCCAAAGGAAGAGGCTTTAACCCACTGAGCCACCCAGGCACCCTGAGATGCCAACTTTTGATTAGATAAAACTTTGTTAAGTTCTTGATTATGTTTTCTTTGATCAATGGCTTTGTTCTGTGGCAGTCAAGTACTATATAAAAGTAAAGGCTGATGAATAAGGCAAAAAACGCCAAAAAGTAGGACCTCTGCAAGTCAAGAGTAAGGTAAGTCTATTCAGTTACAAAAAGGAAGGGCAAAGGATTTGAATAGGTACCTCAAAAGAGAGAAAACTCAAATGGCCAAAAAAAGATGAACAGGTGATTTATTTCATTAGTCATCAGAGCTGTGCAAATTATTCTGTTAGGACCTCTAAATTAAGAAGTCTGGTAATATCAGTTGTTGATAATGATGTGGAACAATGGAACTCTCATACACTCCGACTGGAAATGTAAAGTGGTGCAGCCTCTTTGGAAAACAGTTTGGTGTTAGTAAAGCAGAAGATAGGCAATTCTTAGAGAAACTTATGCTCATGTACACTAGGACCTAAATATGAAAATACTGGTATTAACATTGCTCATGATGACCCTCTGATCTATTTATAGTAGAATGGAAGAAAACAATTATGATATAGTTATAAATTAGAATACTAATCAGTAATGAAAAGGATTGAAAATGGTTAATTTTATGTCATGAATTTCAATTAAATTTAATTAAAAAATGAATGAATCTCAAAAATGAGAGAAATGAATGGTAGATATGTAGGTAGACCCCATTTATTTAAAGTGCAAAAACATGTAGAGATAAACTGTGTTGTTTAGGAATGCCTGCTTATGTGATAAAATGATAAAGATAAGAAAATAATGCTTGTAGAAGTCAGGATAGTAGTATTTCTGGGAGGAAGGAAGAGGGTTATACTTAGGGAGGGGCACATAGGGGCTTCTAAAATGGTAATAATGTAAAAACAAACAAACAAATAAATAAAATGGTAGTGTATTTCTTGATATAAGTGTTGAATTATATAGGTGCTTGTTTTATTCTTTGTATTATACATATGTTTTATACAATTTTCAGTATGTATGTTACATATCACAATTTTAAATAATGTGAGAAGTATTCCTTTATTTTTATCCTCCTTATGTTCTGTTTTCTTTGAACAGATGCAAAATTTCACCCATATTGATGTCTTCTTATTTCTAACTTACTTGAGTGGGTGCTTCTACATAATGGTATTTCTGTTAATTCTGCAAAATATTCATGTATCAGGAAGTAAGGGGCCAGAGCATCTTTTTTTTTTTTTTTTGGTAGAGCCTGTTTTGTGGGAGTATCTTGTCTGACTTGCCTTCATTGGATTCATTAACCTCCAAGGCCTCTTCCAGTTCTAACCAATATGAGCCTACTTTGTTTACATGCCATTTCATCAGCGTGGTAATATTAAGATGAGTCCTATGCTGTCATTAAACACTGTAGTTAAACTTATATTTTTTAGAAATAGAAACACAGGTCTAACTTGTACCTGTTTTCCCCTCAGCCCCTTGGAAGGTACACAGTGTGGGCAGATAATGTACAGAGGGTTTCAACATCAGGTGGATATTTGAACTACATAACCCCTTAGAAAGTTCCTTTCAGCCCTATCATTTAAGTCTATGAGTATCATTTGGTAAAGAATTTCTTTAGGAAACTCATTTCTGCTCATTTCCAGAGATATATCCCTGAAGTATGCTATGTGCTCTCACAGGCTTCCTTGGGGACTTAAAAAAAAAAAAAAAATTAAGAAGTGTGTCTTAGTTATGATAATATTTTCAAAAAAGTAGGTAACTTTATTTATTTTTTTTTTAAAGATTTTTATTTATTTATTTGACACAGAGAGAGAGAGAGAGAGATCACAAGTAGGCAGAGAGGCAGGCAGAGAGAGGAGGAAGAAGGCTCTCTGCTGAGCAGAGAGCCCAGTGCGGAGCTTGATCCCAGGATCCCGGGATCATGACCTGAGCCAAAGGCAGAAGCTTTAACCCACTGAGCCACCCAGGTGCCCCAAAAGTAGGTAACTTTAAAACAAAATAAAACTTCATTGATTGCCCTTGGTAACCAGGACACCAGTCCCCTACTTAATAATTTATTTATTTATTGGTAATTGGTAATTTAGAGAAAAAAAATTAAGCATTTATCTTGCCTTTCCAGAGGTTCTTCAAAAAATTAAAAATAGAGCTACCGTTAAAAATAGAACTACCGTATAATCTGGCAATTCTACTTCTGTATATTCATCCAAAGGAAACAAAATCACTATATCAAAAAGATATCTGCACTCCCATGTTCATTGCAACATTTCTTATAATAGCCAAGACATAGAAACAACCTGAATGTCCATCAGAATGAATGGATAAAGAAAATATGGGGTGTGTGTGTGTGTGTGTGTGTGTACCCACACACAGTAATGGAGGGAAGTGAAAGAAGGTGGTTGAAAGGTACAGAGTTCAGTTATAAAGATAAATAAGTTCTGGGGATATAATGTACAGCATAGTAATTAATAGTTAACAATACTGTACTGTATATTTGGAAGTTGCTAAGGGAATAGATGTCAAAAGTTGTCCTCTCGCCTCCTCCAATATTGTAACTGTCTTGCCCCCTGTACAGTCTATCTCAGAGTAGCCTAATAACCCTAGTCGATGAGGGGAATTCTAATCAACAAATGTGGAATTAATGCCAGAATTAGAAAGTAATAATTATGCAGTTTTAATTATGCATAATAAAATTATGCAATTTTAAACAGTTGATTTAGATAGGGATCATCAATAGATGAAACCGTTCAGAGGTTTTAACCTTTATTCCACCATGGGGGGAAAATCCTGGTCTCCATGGGGAATCAGGGAAAAACACTATGTTACAATCAACTGAAAAATTTACTGAGCAATGTTTAAAAAGTACATAACTTAATATGTTACTTGGAAATAGGATAGAGTATAAATAAAATGGCTATGGTTGTCAAACAGATTTGGGGGGCAAATATTCCATAATTTAAAATATTATGGCTCTTCATGCTTTTTTTGCTTTTCTTTAGAATGCAAAACATAGCAGAAAATAACTTTAGTAGATGCCTTGGCTTGAAGGGGGAGGGGACAGAGAGGGGAAACAGATGGAAGCAGTTAATGACATCCTTGGAACTGTTGAGTAGGACATTCTTTTGGGCTGTTTGGTTGATGTTTGGAGGTTTCCAGGGCATGACAGAGCTTCCTCTGTCATCCACTTTTACAAAGACTTCTAAATAGTGTCTGCTTAGGCAATGCTAAAGGCTAAAAGATGTTTTAAAAATTTATTCTTAGATTAAAATTTCTGCTCCTAGAA
The DNA here is from genome assembly GCF_964662115.1 of Mustela nivalis. Taxonomy (NCBI): domain Eukaryota; kingdom Metazoa; phylum Chordata; class Mammalia; order Carnivora; family Mustelidae; genus Mustela; species Mustela nivalis. The sequence continues at coordinate 135,210,236 of NC_139021.1, forward strand.
TGTTAGAATGTCAGGACTAGAGAAAACAGAAGACTCCTGGCCTGTAGGTAGATTTATACCTAAGCAATCTGATAATACATTTAGAGATTTTTAGGGAAAGATATATTTTTCAGGATTTTTGACATTTTTAGGATGGGGGGGTTGTCACAATCACATCCTGGTCTATTTGAGAGACTGGCAGTTAAGGTCATATGGATATATTGGAGAATAGGTTTAATATCAGTTAAAAATTAAACATCTGAGTTATAAGTTTCACTGAGGGCCTTCTAGGGCTTGGGCAATTCCTTATTGTAAAAGTGAGAACATTATAATATAGAGCAAAATTTGCACTGTTACAGAAAGGCTTTCTCTTGGGTGGAGCAAAAGCTATCTGATCTCTAACTGCCCTAGCAGATAGCATTGACAATTTACTAATTTTACCCAAGATTGTAATAATAGCCACACTGTTGCACAGGAGGTGTAGGGTTGCGTGATGATTGCTAAAGAAACTGTCTCAATCTTCATAAACTTGAGGAGTATAACGGTCATGCCGTACTGTTATAATATTGGTTAGATTTGCATAATATTGGTTAGATTTTCCCTGTAAAAAGTCATTTGTTCCTTTAGAGACTGTCAGCAGAAGAGTATTTTGCATCATTGTCAATCATCATCATTATCAGGCAGCAGCAATATTTATGTGTAATTGATTAATGAGCTAGATATACTAATTGGTTAAGTATTTATTGATTACCTTCTATTATGTCTAGCACACCACGTGCTACATAGATGGTAGTTCTTACCAGTGTATTTTGAGTGATCACTTGTAAGATGTATTGTAAGTTATTTGTTAGCAATAATAAAATGTCAAAATTTGCAAATGCTATATTTTTTTAAAATAAATTGAGCATATTCAGAGTCACATGCATAAAAACATCCTTCTCTTCCCTGCTTACTAGGTAATTGCTTTTTTTTCTTTTAATTTTTATTGAAAAATTGAAAATTGAAAAATTTTTCTTTTTATATTCAATTGTTTTATATTATGCTTTTTTTAATAAGAAAAATATTAGTGAAATTATAGCTGTTATGGCTGGAAATTGTGCATAATTCCAGGTACACACGTGGGGGAATGTCATACATAAGGGTTTATTCTTTTTTTCTTATAAGATTTTATTTATTTATTTGACAGAGAGAGAGAGGATTGAGAGTACAAGCAAGGAGCTTGGCAGGCAGAGGGAGAGGCAGAAGCAGACTCTCCCTGAGCAGGCAGCCTGACTTGGGGTTGATTCCAGGACCCCAGGATCATGACCTGAGCCGAAGGCAGATACTTAATGAACTGAACCACCCAGGTGCTCCCATGTGGTTTTTATTCTTCTGTGTATCATGGAGGAACAAATTTCTGTTGCAGAGAAATTCTTTTAAGATGCTTTAAGAAGGGGGTGCCTGGCTGGCTCAGTTGGTGAGCATGCAACTCATGATCTCAGGGTTGTGAGTTCCAGCCCCATGTTGGGTATAGAGATTGCTTTTTAAAAATAAAATCTTAAAAAAAAAAAAAGTTTAAAAAAATGCTTTAAGAAGTTTCAAATTGAAGAGCTGTAATGTGGAGAGGCACCTGGGTGGCATTGTCCATTAAGTATCTAACTCCTGGTTTCGGCTCAGGTTTGATCTCAGAGTGGTGAACCTGAGCCTGGTGTCTGGCTCCTGCTTAGTGTGGGGTCTGCTTGGAGAGAGAAGCTCTCTCCCTCTCGCTCTGCCTACCCCACCACTTGCACACTCTCTCTCTCTCAAGTAAGTAAGTGAATAAATAAATAAGAGCTGTAATGCAGACCGACTTTCACTATATAATAGCAATGCAGAGAAAGTGCTATCACCGCAAGCAGGAATAGAAGAAAGAGGTTGCATGTGGGAAGTGGGATTTGGGAAAGATAGGTATGGGGAGACGGAAAATACCCCGGGTGGAACGCACTGCAGAAGCAAGTCATAGGGCCTGTGAGGAGAGGGACAGTCATGTTGGGAGTGGTAGAAACTAAGCCAAGGTTAAGTTCTGCCAGGTGATAAAGGTGCTTGGAAACCAGGCAGAGGAATTTGGAATTGGTTAGCAGAGAAGCTTTCCAGTTTTTGTTTTTTTTAAATAAGATTTTATTTATTTATTTATTTATTTGTCAGAGAGAGAGAGAGAGAGTGCGAGGGAGCGTACAAGCAGGCAGAGATGCAGGCAGAGGCAGAGAGAAGCAGGCTCCCTGCTGATCAAGGAGCCCGAAGTGGGACTCCATCCCAGGACCCTGAGATAACGACCTGAGCCGATGACAGTGGCTTAACCAACTGAGCCACCCAGGTGTCCCAGAAGCTTTGCAGTTCTTGAGCAGTAAGATGACAAGCTGAAAGTGTTTTTTTACCATTTACCATAGCCAAATACTGGATGGATCATAGGGGCTAGTGAAGGAGAGTAAGCTCTATGAACCTACCAGATTCATTTTCTGCCAGTGTGGATTTACTTCTAGATGGATTCCTTATAGGTATAAAATGTTTATAGCAAACTATTTTATTTGGCTTGAAAAAATTGCTGTTGTAGTGTACAATGGAATTTCATTCTTATTTTTGCAGCAGAGCAGAAATGAATGTGGAGGCAGTTTTTGGATCCTATCCAAGGCTGTTCAGTATCTGAATGTATGAAAATGAGTCACTCGTGAGGTGGTCCTTGTTGTATAAACTCCTTGAAAAGGGCATCAGTGGCTTTGTCTATTGGCAGGCAAATGATAGTTTGATTTAGAACTGCGAAAGGTTGCCACTTTCTGTTCAGTGTTGCTCTGAACAGTCTGCTTGAAATCATCAAAACTTGAGTTGATTCACCAGCTTGGATTATTTTTGAAACATACTGTAATGTCTAGGCCTATTGAATAAAAGAATGTTCCTAAAATACCATGTGAAAGGGTTTATGTACTATTAACAATCTGCGTGATTACCATTAATCATATTTCCTAGAGAATTGCACTGTTTTAACTCTTTAACTTTGTTAGTAACCCCAATTACAGTAATATTTGTACAATTTTATCTTGATTGATATTTGTGTACTACAACAAAGAAATTTACAAAGGGTTGAAACATGCTTTCACTTAATTTAGATCTCTTTAGACCTAAAATAGTGGTGTCATATCACCAGCCCTTATATTTAGCTTTTCCTTTGCTTATGATCTTGAACACTCAGAATAATCTGTGGTGAAATTTATATTTTTAACCACTCTTCTCAGTGAAAGTGCCCAGAATATCTCTTTTTAGAATTAATTCTTTGATCATACCACTCAGTGCACTTTGCTTATCTGGAGCTCATGTGTGATTCTAATGTTTTATTTTTTAAGTTGAGTTTTTTGGTGATCCTTTCCATTGCTATTTAAGAGAAGATTTTTGTCTCTTAACATAGATAATCAAGGTTCTGTGAGACAGTTATTCACATCTGCTGGCTGACTTACTGCATTTTTGACCTAGAGCAAACACTCAAACTTTAAATAGTTCACCTTTGAACTTGCTACATTAAACATAATTGTGTACTACTGTGTTTCACAGAGTTTCTCAAACAAAAATGATTTAAGTTTTAAGTCTTTTCAGTAATGAACTCTGAGTCAGGATTATTAATTTGCAGAAGAGTTCCAAACAGTTTGGCAGGGATTTGATCCTTGGCTTACTTTGTATACTTTCTGATTAAGAAATAAATCAAACTTTAAATGTGTAACCCTTTGGTTTCTATTTCTACAGAGTATTCAAAATCATATGATTGAAAGAAACTCAAGGGACCAAGGGAATTCACATTTATCAAGTACATACTATTGGGCCAGGTATTTACATATTTCCGTCTTCTGAGAACAACAACTTCAAGTATTGATAAATTGATTTACAGTAAAACACTGAGGTTTGACCAACTTTAACTCACCCATGGTCAGTTCAGCTTCTTATGTGGCAGGACACTTCCTGTTGGTGGTCTTGTGGCTTCTGATTCCATGTTCTTTCCACCATCTGACCTTCCACGAAGTCATGTGGTCCATCCCTCTCTCTCAGGCAGTGCTAATTTTATACCACTCATAGACGATAACAGTTTATACTTTTCCCAAGTATTTCCACAGAAGGAATATTACTGATATAGTTTGTGATGTATTGCAGTGTCTTGCAACTCTTAAACTGTAAAGAAGTTAAAGTCATAACATTTTAAGGTTAAAAAGAATCCTAGAGATTATTTACTCCAACTGCTTTATTTTGTAGATGAATGGAAGTCATTGGCTGTGTCTGCCTTGCTGCTCCAAACCAAACAAATACTATAAATAATTAGACACAAGTATTCCCTTAATTATTACCTTGACTGTTCCTATCTAGGTCAAGTCCCAAATCAAGAAATTCTCAAGATTAAAAACAATTCTTTTTTAAATAATGGGCATCCTTTTTTTTTTTTTTAAGATTTTATTTATTCATTTGACAGAGATCATAAGCAGGCAGAGAGGCAGGCAGAGAGGGAGTGGGGGAAGCAGGCTCCCCGCTGAGCAGAGAACCTGATGTGGGGCTCAATCCCAGGACCCTGGGATCATGACCCAAGCCGAAGGCAGAGGCTTTAGCCCACTGAGCCACCCAGGCACCCCTCAAGATTAAAATTTTTTCCCCACATCTGTTTAAAATCTTTATTGTTCTTTCTTTAGTACAGCATAAGAGCCTTATAAAAATATCTCCATTTCCTGAATACCTTTTATGAACTGGGTACTTTAAGTTGTATCCTTAATTCACCTCATCTTGTAGTTGAGGAAGCTAAGACCCAGGGAAACTCAGGAACTTGTTGCAAAGTCTCCCAGTATGCCAATGGCAGAGGCAGGATTCAAACCCTGGCCTGACTCCTATGCTGCGCTCATTCCAGTATGCTAAGACTCTTTCTCACTTCATTACAAGGACTTCTTATGGGCTAATAGTTTTTGTGAGGCTTAAATGAGTGAGATAATGTATGTGAAAGTACCTGGGGAAAAAAAAAGACATTTGGTGATTATTAGTTTCCTTCCTTAGCTTCTCAGTCTTTCTCAGTTCTTCTCTTCAAATAAAGTAATTGCTTTTTTAAGCGTTTCTCAGAGAACATTTTCCCCCAATTTTTTTTTTTTTTTGTCTCCTATGGTAAGGTCTTTAAAAAAAAAAAGCAAAACAAAACAAGATTGCTTGTTTTTATTTAAAGCTCTTTCTGTACCTATTGAGATGATAATGCACTTTTTATCCTTTATGAGACAGCCGGTCTACTCATGAACATAGATTTTTTTTTTTTTTTTTTTTTTTTTTTCCTTTTAGATAGAGAGAGATCTCAAGTAGGCAGAGAGGCAGGCAGAGAAAGAGGGGGAGGCAGGCTCCTTGCCGAGCAGAGAGCCCGATGTGGGGCTCGATCCCAGGACCCTGAGATCATGACCCGAGCCGAAGGCAGAGGCTTAACCCACTGAGCCACCCAGGTGCCCCGATTTTTTTTTTTTTAAGATTTCTGTCTTTATTTGTCAGAGAGAGAGAGAGGTAGGCAGAGGGAGAAGTAGGCTTCCTGATGAGCAAGGAGCCCGATGTGGGACTTGATCCCAGGACTCCAGGATCATGAACTAAGCCGAAGGCAGACGCTTAACCAACTGAGCCACCCAGGCATCCCTGAATATAGATTTTGTGATGGTGAACCATCTTTGTGTTTCTTTCTTTTTTTTTTTTTTAAAGATTTTATTTATTTATTTGACAGATCGCAAGTAGGCAGAGAGGCAGGCAGAGAGAGAAGAGGAAGCAGGCTCTCAGTATAGCAGAGAGCCCGATGCGGGGCTCGATCCCAGGACCCTGGGATCATGACCTGAGCCGAAGGCAGAGGCTTAACCCACTGAGCCAACCAGGCACCCCCATCTTTGTGTTTCTAGGATAAACCCTACTTGGTTGTGATTTTAAAAAAGAAAATGCAGTGCTAAATTCAATTTTGCTAATATTTCAAAAGGATATTGCTTCTTTGTCCATGAAGTATCTTGATCTGTAATTTTCTTGGTTTGTTCCCATCCAGTTGTGGTGTCAATGTTATTTTAACTTCATAAAATAGGGTCTTTTTCTAGTTTTTGAAACAGTTTACATAAAATAAACATTATTTGTTTTTTGAAAGTTTGGCCAAACTTGCTTATAAAACCCTGGGTCTAGTATCTTTTGGTAGAAGAAACTTGATTACTCATTCAGTGTACTTTTTTTTCTTTTTTAAGATTTTTATTTATTTATTTGACAGACAGAGATCACAAGTAGGCAGAGAGGCAGGCAGAGAGAGAGGGGGAAGCAAGCTCCTCGCAGAGGAGAGAGCCGGATTCGGGGCTTGATCCCAGGACCCTGGGATCATGACCTGAGCCGAAGGCAGAGGCTTTAACCCACTGAGCCAACCAGGTGCCCCATCCTTTTTTTTTCTTTATGTAATTCCAGTCTTAAATTCATTTTGAGTCAACTTTGTTAATCTGATACTTTTCTTAAAAGTTACCCATTCATCTAAGATCACAAATTTATTAGTATGAAGTTCATAGTGACTTACTGTTATTTTCATCTGTAACATTTCTAGTTATATCACCTTTTTTGTTTAGTATTATGTATTTCTGCCTTTTTTCTTATTATGCTTCTAGAGATTTATATTTTATTATTTTCCCTGTATGGTTTATTTCATTAAATTCTTTCATATTAATTACTTACTTTAACTTTATTTTTTGTTTTTTTAATTGAAGTAGAGTTGACACACAATGTTATATTAGTTTCAGGTGTACAACGTAAGAGATTTGACAAGTTTCTACATTGTGCTGTGCTTACAAGTGTAGCTACCATCTATCACCATACAACACCATTGACTATATTTCCTATGCTATACCTTTTATTCCCATGACTTATTCATTTCATATTGTTTATTATTTAAATACCTTATTTTCAATATTTCAGTCTTTATGTTCAAGCTTTCTTTTTTAAAATGAATATATTTTAGGCTCTTAATTTTATTCTAAGTTCTACTACAAGTTTGGAAGCAGCTATTGGTATGTTGTATTATTATTCAGTGTACTTAAACTAAAGAAAAGGACAAAAACAGTTTATCCATTTCTCTCATCCCCAACCCTTGCCTCTGGCAACTACCAGTCTCTTCTCTGTATTTGTGAGCTTGGTTGGTTGGTCATCCATCCATCCATCCATCCATCCATCCATCCATCCATCCATCCAACTATTTATCCATCCATATATTTATTTGATTGATTGATTTCACATATAAAAGAGGTGATGTGGTATTTGTCTTTCTTTGTCTTATTTCACTTACCATACGCTCTTGAGGTCCATCCGTGTTATAGATAGCAAGGTTTTTTCTTTTTTTATGGCCAGATAATATTTAATTATATACAGCAGTTTCTTTATCCATTTATCCATCCATAAACACTTAAGATGTTTCCATATCTTGGGTATCCTAATAAGTAATGTTGCAGTGAACATAAGGGTGCATATATCTTTTCAAGTTAGTGTTTTCATTTTATTTGTGTAAATACTGAGAAGCAGAATTGCTGGATCATATGATAGTTCTACTTTTAATTTTTTGAGAAATCTCCATACTGTTTTCCATAGTGGCTGCACCAGTTTGAATTCCCACCAACAGTGTACAATAGTTCCCTTTTCTCCATATCCTCTTCAACACTAGGTATTTCTAGTCTTTTTGATAATAGCCATTCTGCCTGGTGTAAAGGGATATCTCATTGTGGTTTGGATTTGCATTTTCCTGATGATTAGTGATATAGGGCACTTTTTCATGTGCCTCTTGGCTGTTTGTATGTCTTCTTTGGAAAAATGTCCTTTCATATCTTCTGCCCATTTTTAAATTGGATTGATCTGGTTTTTTTGCTCTTGAGTTATAGGAGTTCTTTATATATTTTGGATATTAGCCCCTTATCAGATATACAATTTACAAATATTTTCTCCTGTTCACTAGGTTGCCTTTTCATTCTGTTGATGGCTTGCTTTGCTGTGTAAAAGATTTTTAGTATGATGTAGTTTTTGCTTTTGTTGCTTTTGCTTTTGTTGTCAGATTAGAAAAATCAAGAAAACCTGTGCCAAGGAGCTTACCACTTATGTTGTCTTCTAAGAGTATCATGGTTTCAGGTTTTATATTCACGTCTTGAGTCCATTATGAGTGATGGAAGATAGGGTTCTAGTTTTGGGGCACCTTGGTGGTTCGGTCAGTTAAGCATCTGATTCTTTTTTTTTTCTTTAAAGATTTTATTTATTTATTTGACAGAGAGCGATCACAAGTAAGTAGAGAGGCAGGCAGAGAGAGAGAGAGAGGGAAGCAGGCTCCCTGCTGAGCAGAGAGCCCGATATGGGACTCGATCTCAGGACCCTAAGATCATGACCTGAGCTGAAGGCAGCGGCTTAACCCACTGAGCCACCCAGGCACCCCAAGCATCTGATTCTTGATCTCAGCTCAGGTCTTGATCTTGAGGTTGGGAGTTCAAGCCCTGCATTGGGCTCTGTGCTGGGCATGGAGCCTACTTAAAAAAAGAAAAAGAGGTAGAGGTCCATATTTATTCTTTTGCATGTGGCTCTCCAGTTTTACCAACACTATTTATTGAAGAGACTGTCCTTTCACCATTGTATATTCTTTACTTCTTTTCTTAAATTAGTTGACCATACATATGTGGGTTTATTCTGAACTCTCTGTTCCATTGATTTATGTGTTTGTTTTTAAGCCAATACCATACTGTTTTAATTACTATAGCTTTGAAATCATAGTTTGAAATCAGGGAGTGTGATGCCTCCAGCTTTGTTCTTCTTTCTTTAAGATTGTTTTGTCTATTTGGGATCTTTTTTGGTTCCATACAAATTTTAGGATTGTTCTATTTCTGTGAAAAATGCCACTGAAATTTTCAGAGGGATTGCATTGAATCTGTTTATTACTTTGTATAGGATGGATATTTTAATGATATTAATTCTTCTAAGCCATGAATATGGGATACCTTTCTGTTTATTTGTGTCTTAAATTTATTTCATTAATGTTTTGTTGTTTTCAATATATAGGTCTTTCACCTCCTTGGTTAAATTTATTCTTAGGTTTGTTATTCTTTTTGATGCAGTTGTAGATGGGATTGTGAATTTTCCAGCTCTAGAAACTTTAATAGTTGTGATTTGGTTGTGATCTCATCTTTAATGATATGCTTTATTTAGGAGTACATTTTGAAATTTTCAAAATTCTTTTTACTGTCTTTTTATTGCTCTATTTCTAATTTAATTGCATTGTGCCCAAAACATGATTGATATAATATCAATTCTTGGAAATTCTTTTGTGATATAATATATGTCAGTTTTGCTAAGTGTGCTACATTTACTTGAAAAGAAAGTATATTCTTTTTTGCTTTCATTAAGTCAACATATAAACATTATTATTATAATTGTTTTAAGATTTTATTTTTAAGTAATCTCTATACCCAGCATGGAGTTGACTTGAGCTCACAACCCTGAGATCAAGAGTTGCACACTCTACTGACTGAGTCAGACAGGAGCCCCTAAATATTACCAATCAAAATTTTATTGCCTTACTGTTTTGTCTGTTTGAACTCTCAGTCTATGATGAAGTATGTTGAAATCTCCTACAGTAATTTTAGGCTTATCAGTTTTTCTCATAATTGTCAGCTTTAGCTTTATATATCTCAAAGCAATATTATTAGTAGTAAGTGGTTACAAGGTTATGATTCTCCTGGGTCCTAAATTCTATCAAGTATTTTGTTATTTGTTACCCTCCCCTTATTTTTTTTTTTTTAATTTTATTCATTTATTTGAGCAAGAGAGAGTGAGAGAGAGCTTGAGAGGGAAGAGAGGGAGACGCGGACTCCCAGTTCTGCAGGGACTCAATCGGGGGGACTCTGACCTGAGCTGAAGGCAGTGACCCAACCAACTGAGTCACCCAGGCACCCTGTTACCCTTTTTAAAAAAAGATTTATATATTTATTAGAGAGAGGGTGAGCATGTTCTCGTGCTTGAGCAGGGGATGGGGCAAAGGGAGAGGAAGAAAGAGAATCTCTAGCAGATTTCCAGCTGAGCATGGAGGCCTATGTGGCCCGATCCCATGACCCTGACTGAGATCAAGATCTGAGCTGAAATCAAGAGTCGGACGCTCAACTGACTGAGTTACCCAGGCACCCATTTATTGCTGTTTTTAAAGAATAGCTGTTGATTGATGTTAGTCTACTGTTGACTTGTATCTCCAGTTTTTTGTAAACCATATCTTAGTTCTTGGCAGTTTTTTGGAATGGAATAGCCATTCCATTTTGTATTTAGATATTTATATTCCTAACTCATTCATTACATTCTAGAACAGTGATTATCAACTTTATTTTTTTATTTTTTTTTAAGATTTTATTTATTTATTTATTTGACAGAGAGAAATCACAAGTAGATGGAGAGGCAGGCAGAGAGAGAGGGAAGCAGGCTCTCCGCTGAGCAGAGAGCCCGATGCGGGACTCGATCCCAGGACTCTGAGATCATGACCTGAGCCGAAGGCAGCGGCTTAACCCACTGAGCCACCCAGGCGCCCCTCAACTTTTTTTTTTTAAGCATAAGGACCTTCAAATAATAATAGTGAGATTTTTATTACCATTTGTTTAAAAATGGGTAAGAATGAAAGATGCAGTGAGTGATTTTATAATGTTTTAAAATAAAATTTTGTTTTATTTATCACAATAGCTTTAAGATACATTAAAAACCTACTAGTATCTGTAAGACACACTTGCTTCTGCAGTCTTCTGTTTCTGCTGTAATCCTACCAGCAGGGTAGGGAGGAAAGACCATAGGACCATAGGAGCCAACGGATCTAGAGGTAGCAGAGCTCTTGCCTGAATCTTACAGATGCCAGATTTGAACAGGGTGTGAAGGAAGTAGGGAAAAAGACTATTACTAATCATTCAGGCTTTAAAGGATTCAAAAGGTATGACTCATACTCTACCTTTCAAATAAGCAGCCTACCAAGAATGAAGAGAGCATGTGGTTTGGGCATTAGTGACACTCTTAACCTTCCTTTCCAACAAGTCACTTCCTCTTCAGTTAATCTTTCGGCTCTGGCAGAATCCTGTTTTGTTTGAAGACTAAGTTAAAACCGGTCACTTACTCTCCTACTCTCATCTGAAAGAAAAGAATTTAGTGAGCCACTGCTATTTCTGTGTATCTTTTAGCTTTGGTATCTCAGTGTACATGTTCAGCAAAGAGAGATTGGTGTGGCCCTTAAAAGGCTTTGGATGTTTTAAATATGACTCATTGTGGTTTCTAATTTTAGTTTTGGGTGTATACATGCAGTGTCCTATACTATCACTGAGTTAAGAAAAGGCCAGGAGTAATTGGTGGATGGGGGCGTAGAGGATCTGTAAATCTGAGAGAGGGGCTGGAGCATGGGGCTGGAACAGCCTGTTTTGCTGTTATCACAGTGTACATGTGGGTGAATTGCTACCATGTACTTTCTACTTGAACTGGATTAAAGTTTGTCATTGTACTCAGTGTTCCCAACTCCCTCCTAAAAACTCTAACTATTCTTGTGGCCTTCACTCGGGTTTCTAGATGACTAATGGCTGAGGATCCTTGACCTTTCTCAAAATGGCAACACCAGGACCAAAGCATATTGGCTAGTCCTAGTCCTGGGATGCCATGGGATGATTCTACTTTTGAGGTTTCGAAGTAAAGTTTGTGCCAGATGGCGAGTATGTAGAAGAAATGTTTATTTTCACACATCTTCCTGAGACTTTTGTAATCTTCACATCTATTATTTTTTTTAAAGATGAATTTATTCATTTTAGAGAGAGAGAGTGAGAGTGTGAGTGAGGATAGGGGCAGGGAGAGAGGGAGAGAGAGAATCCTTAAGCAGACTCCCTGCTGAGTGTGGAGCCTGCTGTAGGGCTTCATCCAAGGACCCTGAGATCATAATCTGAGCTGAAGCCAAGGGTTGGATGCTTGACCAACCAACTGAGCCACCTGGGCATCCCATTCACATCCATTATTTTTATTATTACTTTTCAATCCTGTGTATATATACAATAAGATCTGAGGATGAAATGAATTGCTTATAGAGGCAGGACTTCCTATAGGAGGGACGCTAGAAATAGGCTTAACTGTCAGTTGCCGATGCCAGAAATTTCACAGGAGCTCATTCCTTAGGTTAATGATTTCAATGCTTAAATGCCTGGTGAAGGGAGAATTTTCAGCAGTCATTTTCACTTATATGTTTAACTGAGGCTAGGCTCCTAATATGGGAAAACAGAGAATTTGAGGACCTGACGCTGACCCCATACCCTGGCCTCTCTCTCGGGCTCAGGTCTGGACTGTAATATTATTTTCGAATGATACCACGTATGTGGTCATAGAGAAAAAGAGGGAGCCTTACAGGTTTTGTTTTGTTTTTTAAACTTGACAGAGAGATAGAGCAAAAGTAGACAGAGTGGCAGGCAGAGGGAGAGGGAGAAGCAGGTTTTGCTGAGCAGGGAGCCCCATGAGGGGCTCGACACCAGGACCCTGGGACCATGAGTTGAGCCTAAGGCTGACGCTTAATTGACTGGCTACTTTTATGCCCCCAAAGAGGGATTATTTATTTATTTATTTATAAGATTTTATTTATTAATTTGACAGAGAGAGAGAGAGATCACAAGTAGGCCGAGAGGCAGGCAGAGAAACGGGGGGAAGCAGGCTCCCTGCTGAGCAGAGAGCCCGATACGGGGCTCGATCCCAGGACCCTAGGATCATGACCTGAGCCAAAGGCAGAGGCTTTAACCTACTGAGCTACCTAGGCGCCCCTAAAAGAGGGGTTCTTAAAAGAAGGTTTGGGGCACCTGGGTGGCTTGGTTGGTTAAGCATCTGACTCTTGGTCTCAGCTCAAGTCATGATCTCTAGATCACGAGATCAAGCCCTGCGTCTTGGACTCTGGGCTCACCATGGAGTCTGCTTGGGATTCTTTCCCTCTTCCTTTTCCTCCTCCTTGCCCCCCCCCCCCCAATAAATAAAATTCTTAAAAAAGGTGTTTATCGTGCAATTAAAATTATTAGATGTAAACACTTAAGTGTACCACCATTTTTATGGCCCTGATTTTGCATTTCTTAATTTTGAAATATGATAGGCTTCTTAGACTTGGAAGTGATCTGGGTCTTTCTTGACCTCTGAGAAACCCTACACAGATGGGAAGGAAAGGAAGTCTCAGCAAGGATTAAGATAAGAGCAGGAATAGCCTTGACAGGCAATTTTGCCTGCCAAATAATTTTGCCAAGGCCAGCCTGGTGGGAAATTGCAGTGATGGAGGTGCTGAGCACAGTGGCCATGGGGGCAGGGTGGGGATGGGGAGCCTCACCCGCCAGTTGATCATGATCTCCTTCTTTCACCTCTTTCCTTCCTGTCTTCCAAATGTTGTTTTGTGAGATGGATATGAGTGTGGCCTCACCAACTCTCTCTCTCGTGAAAGGACAGGTCCAAAATGTTAACACCTGCTTCCTTGGGTGTGCTCCAGGGTCATCTGACTTCCGTGAAATCAAATTTTTAGGTGTTCTGTTTCACAGCACTAAAGTTTTTAGCAAACAGATTGCATGCGTGCGTGTGTGTGTATGTGTGACAGTGTGTCTAGTCTAAATGGCTATACCGATTTAATTCAGATTTTATTTAAACAAGGATTTTCATAGTTTTTTTTCCCTCCACCCCCAACATATTTGTTTTCTTTTTCTTTTTTCTTTCTTTTTTTTTTTTTTTTCAGTGGGTAGACGTTTAATTTGTTGATGTTTTAGAGAGCCTTTCAGTTTGTATTATGGAACAGTATATGTCTAATTAGGTCCAGTGCACTGTTTCCTTTACATTATTTGTTCCAAACTCCTCTCTTCTTTCTTCCCTCTGCTAAAGCAGTGAGCTGGGATTTGCTAGGTGATTTTTAAAGATTTTTATTTATTCATTTGACAGAGAGAGACACAGCGAGAGAAAACACAAGCAAGGGGAGTAGAAGAGGGAAAAGCAGGCAAGCAGGGAGCCCAGCACGGGGCTAGATCCCAGGACACTGGGTTCATGACCTGCACCCAAGGCAGATGCTTAATGACTGAGCCACCAAGTCTCCCCTGCTAGGTGATTTTTGGAGGAGCAGACTGAGGGTGTGTGGCTTCAGAGTGGATGGGTTCCCCGTACTTTGTGAGAGTAGACTGCCCTCTCTAGTCAAACCAGGTCTATGACAAATGCATGTTATTTTTCACAGAAAGGACTACGTGTGTGTGTGTGTGTATGTTTGTGTGTGTGTGTATGTGTGTGTGATAGAGAATATTGTTCCACTGGAAAAACAATGCAGAGAGACGCTGTGCAGAAGATCATCTCTGTGAGTAGACCTGAACTTCTGAGACAGGAGCGATGTCTGCACCTTCCCCATCACTACTTTCCTAATCTCTCAGGCGAAAATGACCCTTCCCACTCTTATGTCCCCTTGGCCATGTGCTCGATGTCCTTATAAATACTGAGGCATATTTGTTTACCTGTATGTCTTCTTCTCCTGAGGTGGTGACCTTCTGAAGGTAGGGACTTAAAAATACCTTGTGTTCCTAGGATTCATAGCAGGTCCTCATTAGTTAGTGGAATAAATACATGAATGAATGAAACTAAAGGAATTTAAGATTGGATGCGGTCTAGTAGAACCTGCAAAATGACTTATGGCAATCAGTCTCTGTAATATCTGGATCTGTTTTTCTCTTATATTTCTTTAATTAAAAATTCACCATAAGCTTAATCTCCTTGATTAGTGATAATTGAAATCACACGGGACTGAGTAGCTAGGGGTCTTTGTATATATATATCTTAAATTGTATCAAGTTAAATCATGTGTAATCCTGGAAAGAATGGATTAGTGGCTTACAAGTGAGCATCTCTTGGGTCCTGTGGGGCTGTCATTGGTCCACTGATCTAAAGCATAAGAATTTTCTGTTAATTTAAGTGGAAGACTGAAAGGCAGAGAGAAGCTTTCAACTTCTCTTTCAACAATCAACTGGTAGTTGATTGATTTAAAGTGTCTAAATCAATATTATTAGGATATAGTCAAGATACATAATTATTTAGGAAACAGAACTTCTCCCTACTGTCTTTCTTTAAAATGTTTTTTTAAGAAATTTAGATTTGTCTTAAAAAGTAGAAGATCACTTTAAGAAGAAGACAGCTTGAATGTTTTAATAAAATCTCATTTTCAGCAGTCAAAACAGACTCATATCTGTTTCTAACCACCGGTTAGTCATGGTGGGATTTGTTTGGCTTTTATGTATGCCATTAAATTTTAATGTACAGATCAGATGTCTTATTGTAGAAAAAATGGTACAGTGTCTGTTTTAGCCCTATCATTTTACCACACAAGGGAACCATTAGTGGAGAATCAAATTGATTCCTGCAGAGCTTTTCGATTTCATCTTTTTTTTTTTTTCCTGTTTCTTTTCTCCGTGATGGCTTTTTGTTTTTTTCCACATTTGAAACACTTATGAAGTCACTGGATCCTTGCAAGGAAGTGTAGCACAACCATTGTATTCTGTGATTCTTAGGTTTGTTTGCTTTAATTTGATCAGCATTCATGGTACCTGGAAATAAAATCAAGTTTTGTGACTTTTTAAAATTAATGATCTTTATGGGCCTGTACTGGATGAAAATTCATTTATTCGTTCATTCAACAAATATCTATTGGGCATTTGTTATGAGTCAGGCACTCTGCTTTGTGAATACGTTAATGAACAAAAAGACAAGGTTCTTGGCCTTGCTGAACTTAGAATCTTGCGGAAAATAGAGTAAACTGAGAGGGTGTGATAAATCTCATGGGAGTATGTAGGAGAGGTACTTGTAGATTTGGAATGGTTTCCTGAAGGAAGAATCATTTAAAGGCAGAATCTAAGATAATAAATAGTGGTTAGACAAGCAGAAGAGGGGAGATAGAGAGGTGTTTGAATTGGCAGGAGTGGATATAAAAAATCTTGAAGCAAGATGTCAGTGCTCTTTCAACTAATGGTCTCAGTGAGTGGTTGGCCATCCCTAAAGATCTTTTGAAATATTCTTTTAAATATTCCTTTAATATTATATAAGTAATATCATATCAATTATAATTTATAATAATATAAAATATTCTTTTGAATATTTTAAACTTTTCATTTATAAATTTTATTTATTTATTTATTTATTTATATTTATAAAAATAAATTTTTATTTATTTTATTTTAGTGTTATGGGGTGCCTTGATAGCTTAGTCATTAAGCATCTGCCTTTGGCTCAGGCCATGCTCTTAAGGTCCTGGGATCGAATCCCACATCAGGTCCTGGCTTAGTGGGGAGTCTGCTTCTCCCTTTCCGTCTGTGCTCTCTCTCCCAAATAAATAAATAAAATCTTCTTTAAAAAAAATATAGTGTTATGTTAATTCCAGGTGTACAATATAGTAATTCAACACTTTCATACAACACCTGGTGCCCATCACAAGAGCACAACTTAATCTCCATCAGCTATTTCATATCCCCCCCCCCCACCGCCTAGTAATTACCATCAGTTTGTTCTCAGTAGTTAAGAGTTTTCTTGGCTTGTCTTGCTCTTTTTTCCCCCTTGCTCATTTGTTTCTTAAATTCCGGAAACATTTTTAATCATAAATTTAACTAGTTGCACAGCATGTATTTTCTGCCATATTGTGCATTGTATACCTGTCTTAAATATGTTTCCATGTAATTGTGGTTTTTTGATTTATGGAAAACATCTGGCATAATCATTGGCCAGGCCAGTCCTTCCTGTGAATCTAGCCAGCTGAATCAACTTTACTTTTTTAAACTTCATTTTCTAAAAGGTTCTTGTGTAGTCAGTTGTATTTTAAACATATTTAAATAATAAGAATTTTTTAATGTTTACTCACATAGTTAACATTTTGTTATTTATGTCATTTTGTTCTTTGTTGTCATTTTCCCCCCCTGTAAATCCAAGTTTCCGGATGGTATAATTTTCCTTCTTCCTGAAGATTTCCTTTAACCTATCCTATAGTTCAGGTTTGCTGCTGATTGATTCTTTCAGCTTTTACATATCTGAAAAAGTCTTTATTTCACCTTAATTTTTGAAATGTGTATTTTTGGGGGTATAGATTTTGAGGTGGACAGGTTGTTTTTTTCTTTCAGTACTTCATTGCCCTATGGCTTGCTTTGTTTCCAATGAGAAGTCTGTTATTCTTTGTTCCTTTGTGTTTAAAGTATAATTTTTCTCCTGCTACTTTTAATATATTTTTTTAAAGATTTCATTTATTTATTTGACAAAGAAAGAAATCACAAGTAGACAGAAAGGCAGGCGGAGAGAGGCAAGCAGGCTCCCCACCGAGCAGAGAGCCCGATGTGGGGCTAGATCCCAGGACCCTGAGATCATGACCTGAGCTGAAGGCAGAGACTTAACCCACTGAGCCATGCAGGCACCCTAATATTTTTTCTTTAACCTTGGTTTTAAGCAGTTTTGTTTATGTGCCTTTAAGCAATTTATGTGCCCTGTTGTAGTTCTCCTCATATTTTATGTGCTTGGAGTTTATTGAGCTTCTTGGACCTGGGGCTTTATAGTGGTCATTAAATATAGACAAATTTTGGCCATCGTTTATTCAAATATTATTTTCTGTCTCCTCCTTCTCTTTTGGGGACTCAAATTGCAAATATATTAGGCTGCTTCAAGTTGTACTACAGCTCAATGATGATCTATTCATTTTGTTTAAGTCTTTTTTTCTCCCTGCTTCATTTTGAATAATTTTAATTGCTATGATTTGAATTTCACTAATCTTTTTTTCATGCAGTATCTTATCTGCTAGTAATTTATTGAGTGCATTTTTGTATCTGAGACACATTTCCACTTGTTCTGTTTGAGGCTTGTTTTTTTCTAAGCTTTCACTTATTTAATATACTCAAACTTGGGACACCTAGGTGGCTCAGGTTTTATTTAATTTAATATACTCAATTTATTTATAATTTTATTTATTTATAAAATAAATATTATATTTTATATATTAAATTATTTATAATTTACAATATACTCATTTGTTTAATATACTCAAACTTGGGACACCTAGGTTGAGCCTCTGCCTTCGGCTCAGGTCATGATCTCAGGGTCCTGGGATCGAGTCCCACATTGGGCTCTCTGCTCAGCGGGGAGCCTGCTCCCCCTCTCTCTGCCTACTTTGATCTCTCTCTCTCTCTATGTGTCAAATAAATAAATAAAAATCTTTAAAAAAATACTCAAACTTTGCTTTACCTTTTGAACATATGGAATACAGTTTTAATAATGGTTTTAATGTTCTTGTCTATTAATTCTGCCATGTGTTTTAATGTTCTTATCTATTAATTCTGCCATGTGTATCATTTCTGGATTGTTTTCAAATTATTATTTTTTTTCTTTTCATTGTGGGTGGTGTTTTCATGATTATTTGTATGCCTGGAAAATTACAGTTGGAGGCCAGTGTCATGTCACTTTGTATCAAACACAACACAAATGTTTTGTCTTCCAGTTCTGGAGTTCAGAAGTCCAAAATGGGTTAGTAGAGTTGTGTTTCTTCTGGCAATTCCAGAGTACCTGTTTCTTTGCCTTTTCCAGCTTCTAGAAGCTGCTTAAACTCTTACCTCTGCTTCTGTCATCATATCTTTTTCTGCTTCTTTTATTATGTTAGAGAAATAATACCTTCAATGTGCAATACAACAGCTGTCAACCTAGAAATCTGAACTACTGAAATAGTCTTTGAAGTAGTGGACAAAGTATCCATTTTCAAACAAAAATATTTACATGTTATCATAATCATTCTCTTAGTAGAGGAAATTCTAGAGAATGTAATCTGGACAGAATCAGATGATTCTAGATGTAAAGCCTGAGATATGAGAGGGAATGATTAGCCAAAATATGGGACACTTTGTTGGTAAATATAAACAAACTTTGACCTATATAGTATAACAGTTTAATATCTAGTAAGATTTAAGTGTTTAAAATGAAAGATAAAACATTTTATACATGGAAACAATGTAAACATCAAGCAAAACTTGAAAACAATAGCAAAAAGCTTAGGATAAGGATGATTGGAAATTAAATATCCTAAGATCGTTCTTTGTTTGGGAAGGAGGTAAAAATATTGACTCATTTTAGATTTTTATGAGACTGATGAACTGCTAACTGTGTGAAGAGGACAGCTTTTATTTTAGATTTTTAACATGCCAAATATGCATGCTAAAATATTTAGGGTGACCTCAAAAAGAACAGAGTGTGTAACCTTCACAATTAGTACAGGGAGTAAGAAAAAGGTAGAAAAAACTAGCAGTCTTGTCCCCTCCGCCCCCCCACCGAAAAAAAAAAGATAAGAAAAAGGGGAAAAATAAGTTAAATATGGAAAATGAATAATAAGATATGAAAATAATTCTAGGGGCATCTGGGTGGCTCAGTTGGTTAAGTGTCTGACTCTTGATTTCCACTCAGATCATGATATCAGGGTTGTGGGATCGAGCCCCAAGTCGGGGTCTATGCCGAGTATGGCTAAATCATTAAGTTAAGAGTTGTTAAGCTGGATTAAAAATATATAGCTATATGTTATTTAAAAAGATATATCTAAAACATAATGACAGAGAGATTGAAAATAGTCCAAGAAAACTGATTCGGAATGTTAATGTCAGACAAAATAGACATTAAGGCGACAAACATTACTGGAGACATAGAGAGGTGTTACATAATGACAAATAGGGTCAGGTTATACAATAATTATAAACTTATATGTACCTAAAAAGTTAGCTTGGAGCACGTGGGTAGCTCAGTTGTTAAGTGTCTACCTTTGCCTCAGATCATGATCCCAGGGTCCTGGGTGAGCCCCGCACCACTGGGTTCTCCCCTCAGCAGTGAGTCTGCTTCTCCTTTTCCCTCTGTGATCTCTCTTGCTTTTGCTCTCAAATAAATAAGTAAAATCTTAAAAAAAAAAAGTTATCTTCAATATATATATAAAACAAATAGAACTACAAGGAGATACAGACTAATCTGTTGTTATGTTAGGAAGTTTCACCACTCAGTAATTGATAGATGAAATAGACAATATCAGCAAGGATATAGAAAATTTGAACAATTTTAATTAACAAGCTTGAGCTAATGAAATATGTAAAATATTTCACATAAAAATTGGAGCATATCCTTGTTTTCATGCACACATAGAAAATTTATAAAAATTGATCATGTGTTAAGCCATCAAGCTAACAACCTTGTTATCTTACAGGCCATATTCTCTGGCATGATGCATGTGATCATAAATCAATAGCAAAAAAATAACTAGAAAAGTCCCTTATGTTTTGAAGTCTATTTTAAAATATCCAAACAATTCATGGTCAAAGATGTCATAATGAGAATTACTTAGAGCTGGATGACAACAAAAATGCTACCTGTCAAAACTTTTGGGGCCCATAAACACTAGAAATTAAAAAAAAAAAAAAAAAAAGAACACCAACAGCTACCCACAACGTTTTCATTAGTAACAGGGACATGCATATTAAATTCACAATAATTTAGCATTTCATAATGACCATGTTGGCAAATTTAAAAATTCACAATGCCAAGTGTTGGTAAGGTTGTGGAGCAGTTATGAACACTGCTGTAACCACTTTGGAAAACTGGCTTTCCTTGGTTGAATTGAATATATGCATTTCCTGCAACTCAGTTTTCTACTACTAGATATGCTGTTTGTGTGCACCAGAAGCCAGAACAAAAATGTTCAAGGAAGGGTGCCCGGTTGGCTCAGTTGGTTAAGCAACTGCCTTAGGCTCAGGTCATGATTTTGGAGTCCCGGGATCGAGTCCTGCATTGGGCTTCCAGCTCTGTGGGGAGTCTGCTTCTCCCTCTGATGCTCTTCTCCTCTCATGCTCTCTCTCAAATAAATAAATAAAATCTTAAAAAAAAACCGCTCATAGTAGTATTATTGATATAAACACCAGTAAAAAATATAATAACCAGAATTCAAATGGGTAAATAAATTATGGTATATCCATACAGTGTATGACATATTAGGTATAGTTATCAAATTGTAATATTGAACAGAAGAATAGTTACAGAAGCATATAGAACAGTGTAATTACACATACTTAAGACTTTAATATAGACAAAACTGAATGATGCATTGTTTAGGTATGTATAGATACATAGGTACTGGAAGTATACAAAAAAAATTAAGAGACTAATTAACAAAAATCAAGATAATGATTAGTTATGGAAAATGAGAAACTGTTGGTTAGGGTAGGGCTTCTAAAGTACTTGATAATATTTCATTTCTGAAGTCTGATTGTTGTGTATGAGCATAATTGTCTAATAGTCTTTGTGTAATTTTATTTTGCAATTTAAAAAAAATAAAAATATTCTTAACTTCATTAATAATAAAATAAAGGCAAATTAAAACTATATTGAGTAAAAAGCAGATACAGAATAGGGGAAAATATTTGCAAATTATATATCTAATAAATATTTAATACTCAGAGTATATAAATAATTCAGCAACTCAACAAGACAGACATCCCAATTAAAAAATGAACGAAGTGGGGCTCCTGCGTGGCTCAGTGGGTTAAGCTGCTGCCTTCTGCTCAGGTCCTGGGATCGAGTCCCACATAGGACTCTGCTTAGCAGGGAGCCTGCTTTTCTCTCTGCCTCTCCCTGCCACTCTGCCTGCTTGTGCACTCTCTCTCTCTGACAAATAAATAAATAAAAACTTAAAAAAAAAAAAAAAAGAACAAAGGACTTCAGTAAACATTTTCTCCACAGAAGATATACAAATAGCCCACAGGCACATGAAAAGTTGTTCAACAGCTACAGTCAGTAAAGAAATCACATCAGAACCACAATGAGATACCACTTCATACCCAGTAGGATGGGATTAACCCTCCAAACCTTAAAGACCAAAAAATAACAAGTGTTGGCAAAGATGTAAAGAAATAGGAACTCTTCAACAAAGCCAGTGGGAATGTAGAGTGGTGCAGTTGCTGTAGAAAACAGGTTGGGGGCGCCTGGGTGGCTCAGTGGATTAAGCCGCTGCCTTCGGCTCAGGTCATGATCTCAGGGTCCTGGGATCGAGTCCCGCATCGGGCTCTCTGCTCAGCAGGGAGCCTGCTTCCCTCTCTCTCTCTCTCTGCCTGCCTCTCCGACTACTTGTGATTTCTCTCTGTCAAATAAATAAATAAAATCTTTAAAAAAAAAAAAAAAGAAAAAGAAAACAGGTTGGCATATCCTCAGAAAAAATTAACATAGACTTCCGCTTGTAGGTATATATCCAAGAGAAATGAAAACCTAAATCCATGTGGAAATTCGGTATAACTGTTAGTAGCAGCATTTTTGCCAAAAGGTGGAAATAACCCAGATGTCCATCAATACATAGATGGATAAGCAAATTAAAAATTTTTTCCATATGAACATATAATAAGATATTATTCAGGTATGAAAAAGAACAAACCACTGACACAGGCTATCACGTGGATGAAACTTGAAAACATTTATGCTCAGTGAAAGAAGCCAGACACAGAAAGTTACATAGTCACATGATTCCTTTATATGATATATCCGGCATAAGTAAATTTGTAGAGACAGATAGCAGATTCGTGGTTACCAGGGGATGGGGGAGAAGGGGGAAATGGGGAGCGATTACATAGTGGGATCAGGGTGCATTTCTGAAGTGATAAAAGTTTTGATCCCAGAGAGAGGTGGTAGTTGCTCATCATTGTGAATACATGAAATGCCATTGAATTGTATGTACCTTTGGAGCAACTAATTGTGTGTTATGTGAATTTTACCTTAATTAAAAAACTATATTGAGATCCAATTTTGGTCTATCATATTGGTGAGGATAAACTTAAGTTTGATTAAATGCCGAGTTGTTGAGACAGAGGAAGCAGGTACTGCTGTCATCCATTGTGGGGGTAATATAAATCTCTGTGGAGGGCAATATAGCAGCATTTGTCAAAACTGTAAGTGTCTACACTTTTGATTCAGCAATTCCTTTCTGGCCTGTGTCCTACAGATATATACCTTTTACAATGACATTTTTCAAGGTGATTTATGTAGCAGGCTAATAAATTATGGACTAGTTATATTGCCATATTAACGAATGAAGAGGCTCTTTATGTACTTTTATTAGAATATCTCTAAGTTAAATTAAGTTGGAAAAGCAGAATGCAGAGTATGCCTGGTATGATCCTATTTGTTTAAAAAAGGTAGAAGCCTGTTTTTGTTTCTGTATGCATAAAGTGTCTCACTTTGAAGAATACAGAGGAGACTCATAGCATTGGTTGCAAGTAGATGGAATTTGAATGCCTAGGAGATAGTGGAAAGAAGGTGATTTTTCACGGACTCATAAATATGAATATATATATTCTATAAGTTAAAATTAAATTAAAAATTTAATTTAAAAATTAAAAAGGCACAGTAAACAACCAGCCCTTTAATACTGATCCAAAACCTTAGCTGTGAGGTCTTGCTCTTTACTGATTCCTTCCTTCCTTCCTTCATTCATTCATTGTTACATATGATCGGGTTTTCTATGTTATTAAACTGTATTAACATTGAACTATTAATAACTGGTCCAGTTATTAATGCTAGTGATGTTTTAATTAACAATATAGTTTTACAGGGTTGTTTTCAAACAGTCCAGTGGATTTGTCAAATCCATTTAGCTAGATGAATGGGAAATTTATGCATTACTTCATACTTTTTGTTTCCTCCTAATCCTTTGTGTTATCCAATTATTAAATTTCACTTAACACAATGCTTTGGCTTATTAGTTCCAGATATTAAATCCAAAACTGTTGTCAATGACTTCTGTTCTTTGTGTAGTGCTTTTTACTGGCAATGTGTATAGGGTGAGGAAGAAGAAAACAAAGGAGTTGCAAAGATGTATAGCAACCTAAAGTGAAAGGTCTAAAACATTTTGTCATCATTTTTTGTTGCCAAGATACAATAAAGAACAAGGACTTAGTGCAGTGAATGAGGTAAATGAATGAATGAATGGATGAATGGATGTGTAGCCCTTAATCGTAGAATTTAAGAGCTAAAAAGTCCAATTGTAAATTGGTCTTGGCTGTTTTCCATGTTGAAAAAAAAGTGACGATTGTCCATTTACATTCTTTGCATTTGTATGTCCTATTCTTCTGCTTGGTTCTGTCAGTGAGTTAACTCCATGTCCCTCCCCACAGGGTTGAGAATGCTTGTACCAAGCTCGTGCAGGCAGCCCAGATGCTTCAGTCGGATCCTTATTCTGTGCCCGCTCGAGATTATCTCATCGATGGGTCAAGGGGCATCCTCTCTGGCACATCAGACCTGCTTCTCACCTTCGATGAGGCTGAGGTAGGCAATCTGAGGCCCATGCAGACCTTTTCCAGACAGAAGTCTTATTAAAGATAGTCTTAAAGGTAATAATGGAGGATTGGTCATGGTTTAGGATGTGAAAATGTTGAATAGGTGCCCAGCTGAATTAGCATGTTTTCCACTTATTGTTCATTCACTCGACTAAAAACTGAAATATATTTTCAGGTTCGTAAAATTATTAGAGTTTGCAAAGGAATTTTGGAATATCTTACAGTGGCAGAGGTGGTGGAAACCATGGAAGATTTGGTCACCTACACAAAGAATCTTGGACCAGGTCAGTCATGTCCAGTTTTTATAATACAGTTTTTTATGGCTTGTCCATGTCTGATTGAGGTGAAAGGAGGACTCCCCCCTGCTTTTTGCAGAAGATAAGTAATGATGCGTGGGGCTTTGATGTATCCCTGGTCTGTTGGAGCTGACACTGTGTTTCTACTAAGGAGGTATCATTGTCTCTGAAAGCTGAATCTGCTTTCTACAAATCCTAGCCCTGCCTAATGAATTAAACTAGACACTGCAAATGTTGCTGGAGAATGTAGGAAATACTTTTCTATTACTGTAATGCATAAGGCCACCCTGAATTCTGACCTCTCCATTCCACATTATACAGCATTCCTTCACTGTCTGCCAGCTGGCCTGTAGCTCTTAATGACCTCTTAGCTCATTAATTAGCCCGCCTACTATTATGGATTCATGCCCTAGCCTGGGGCTGCATAATAGAATGAGACCTAGAAGGGGAGAAGAATTGCTGTGCCTAAATCTCATTTTGAAATGATTGTTTAGTCACCTGAGGATCAGGATTGAATGCTCAAAATACATGAACAGATACCAGCTTTTTCTGTGAGAGCCACGTACCGTGACCTGGAGGGTTCTCAAAGTATGACTGAGACCAACCACGAGACACATCATATGTTTAACTTATCAGTATTAAAGATCACATACCACCTCATAAAAGTCTTTTGTCTTAGGTAAAATAGTTCTTTTTTTTTTTTTTTTAAAGATTTTTATTTATTTATTTGTCAGAGAGAGAGAGAGAGCAAGAGCGAGCACAGGCAGAGTGGCAGGCAGAGGCAGAGGGAGAAGCAGGCTCCCTGCAGAGCAAGGAGCCCGATGTGGGACTCGATCCCAGGATGCTGGGATCATGACCTGAGCTGAAGGCAGCTGCTTAACCAACTGAGCCACCTAGGCGTCCCGGTAAAATAGTTCTTAACAGTATTTTCCTGAGGTTCCGATATAGTCATTCTTTAAACTTAAGGCTTTTAAGAATTTCTCTGAGCCATCCTTGAAGATCAGCAGGAAGTGCCTTTAGAGCAGTGTTCCTTACACTTTCCCATAGCATTGGGAAAAGAAGTTTATTTCTTCAATTCAAATCTTATGCAGAATCCCAACATATAAAAGACAAAAATGGAAGTACTCTGGATGGAGCAGGGACAACCCCTCCATGTCTACCAACCTTTGGTACCCCCTTGATGATCTGTGAAACTACTTAACAAATCCTATGAGCAGTTTGAAAACCAAAGCTTTAGACAGTCACATAGCACCTTTGAATAATAACCAAAGTAAACAAAAAGGACGAGCAGTCTGATTCCAGAACACCCAGCTGCTTTGGATTGCTGTCCTAACTATATTCATTTTTAAAATATTTTTGTTTGTTTCTAATTATAAAAATAGTGCATGCTTATTTTGGACCAATTGGAAAGAACAGAAAAATATAAAGATGAAAACAAAACACATTATTTTAATTCTTAAGATTTTTATTCAGCCCCTGGCTTCTCAGTACTAGGCTTGCGTGAGATTCTCAAGTAGGCACAATGGCCAGATAAGTGACACGCACCTCGTATGCGTGGTAACCAGGAAAAATATTTCTATTTCTTTTTTTACAAATATATACTTATGTTTTCAGTATGTTTTTGTATTTGTGAATGTATTTTTGTCAAACGTGTGAAAATGATGTCATTTTTAGGATTTACATTTCATAAATTACCTTTAATTGAAAGGAATGGAGTTGCATTATGTTAGACCTGTCTGGAACATTTATGTCATGAATGCTACAGTTCAGTGGTAGTTATCTGGGCAATCAGTTTGGGTTTTCATAGTCATTCAATAACGGATTTAGGCTCCGAACACCAGAGTCTGGGACATTTCACCATTCACCCTGCACAATTTATTCCTTGTGCCTCAGGAATGACAAAGATGGCCAAGATGATTGATGAGAGGCAGCAGGAACTGACTCACCAGGAGCACCGAGTGATGTTGGTGAACTCCATGAACACTGTGAAAGAGTTGCTGCCAGTTCTCATTTCAGGTATTTTCTGCCTGTACATGATCTTACAGAAAAAAAAAAAAAAAAAAAGTCAATGTATTCTAAACTGATGTTAATTTTCTTTTACTGCTTAGTCGCATGTCCTTCAGGCTGGGTAAAAATGAGGCCTGATAGATTGGGTGTTACCTGATGACTGCAGCTGATTGATTGCAGTATTTGTCTCCTGAAATGCTCTCCTGCTCCTGTTCTCTGTTTGAAGCTGCCTTTCTTGTTGCCTCGTTCTGTTCTGAATTTCTAGTAGGCCCCTTTGCTGGGAGGCAGAATATCTAAAAACTTTAGTCTTGGACATATGAAAAATTTTTTTAAAAGATTTTACTTATTTGTTTGATGGAGAGAACGTTAGCAGGGGGAGCGGGAGAGGCATAAGCAGGCCCCTTACTGAGCAGGGAGCCCGATGTGGTGCTCGATCCCAGGACGCTGGGATCATGACCCAAGCCGAAGGCAGACGCTCAATCGACTGAGCCACCCAGGCACCTCTTGGACATAGGAATTTTTACACTTTTACTTGTATTATGAAAAGAAATTAGGAGCTGAAATGGACATTATAGAGTACTGCGGGATAAAGAAGTGAACCCAAAGCCCTTTTCAGTGTTAGGCTAACGCTGTTTTTCCTAAAAGAAATTTAACTGTTCTTTATATTACAGGGCTGGTGGTCTGTACCACATGGGACCACTTCCCAATGGGTAGAACTTCATGGCTTCTCTCTCAGCTAGCAAAAGGAGCTGTACTCATTGGGTGGCTGGCTGGTCTGTACCAGACACCTCCTGGTTTACATAAGTTATCTTAATCAAGTTATGGGTTAATTAGTTTAACTACCAGAGGGCCACTCTATTTTCAGAATCTTATGAGACATATCATTGCCACCCCCCAGCTCCTGCCTTCCTGCTTTGGCGTTTCACAGAGTAGCTAGAAAAGGAGAGGTGAGGGTAAGAGCTCAGAAAGCTCTTATGTGAACTAGGAAACAAAAACAAATTTTTAAGTAGAGTCTTAAAATCTCCACAGGAAATGTGTTTTTGAGGACAGTTTTTCTGTGAGATAGAAAAGTTTTGGGAGTAAGATTTCTTTCTGATCTGGGTAACTCAATAAAGTGTTGATCAATCTTTGTTTTAACAATTTCAGTGATTTCTTGAGAAGATATTCTCTTTCTCCCATACTTCAAATTATTATTATTATTTTCTTCTTGATTCTTGGGGGTTAGAAATTTCCTGCTACATGTTGAGAGAAATTCTGGAAGAAAAACTTGACATGTTGGGATCTTCCATTAGGACTGGGTGCAGTGGGATACTTAAATTAGAGTTTTACTGACTATTTTCATCTTGTCCTGTTAGGTGTGTGCTAGATGGGGCCAGTGTCAGGGATGGAATGATAACTGATTTAGAAAGATATTGGATATTTTGTGATTATAGGTCATCAGTATACGTGTGTTAGATTAGCTCCCTGGTCATGTTTTAGTGATGTCTTGTACTTTAAAGTTGCTGATATTAGAACTTTATTGGCACACTTGCAGTGTTTTTCTTTGTTTTGTTTTTAATATATTCTTTTTGGTTGTTGTTAAGATTTTATTTTTTTAGGTAATTTCTACATCCACTGTGGAGCTTGAACCTACAACCGCAAGGTCCAGAGTCACATGGTCTAGACTAAGCCAGTCCAATATATTCTTTTTAAGATCTTAGAAACCCAGCACATGTACTTGAAGTATGGACCATCTTGTGTGAATGTTGCTCTACAGCAAGATTAAATTCCCAGCTTCGTTTCTGATCATTTGTTTATTTTTTACAGCTATGAAGATTTTTGTAACAACTAAAAATTCAAAAAACCAAGGAATAGAAGAAGCTTTGAAAAATCGCAATTTTACTGTAGAGAAGATGAGTGCTGAAATTAATGAAATCATTCGTGTCTTACAACTCACTTCTTGGGATGAAGATGCCTGGGCCAGCAAGGTAATTGCTCCTGGAGGAAAAATAAGCAAACTCCCCAATTCTCCTCTCACCCTTTATCTTATAATTGCGGGTAGCGTAAGACCTCTCAGATATGATGAAATAATTTCCACTTCACTTTTCATGGGTTTCATGGGTTACTTGCTGCTTTTGCAAACTCCCTTTGCCCTAAGCTAGAACAAATAATAGGTATGTGGGGTTGAAGGTTGAGATGTGTAGCTTTTTCTTCCAGCTGGACACCCATTGGGCTGGTGGAGGAATTTTTGTATGGTGGACACTCCCCTGGGTGGGAACCCTGCCTTTTTATGTGGGTGGTTGTTGCTAGGTGACTAAGTAAGATACAGAATATGACTGTGAATTTTATGGAAACTTCTCCTTAGCTAATCTTTGACCTAAGAAATCTACAGGGGAAGCTCTTGGCATTTCTAGTTGTGTGCTTTGGTCATCCCATTTTCCTTAAGGAAAGCTTAGTTAAAATTTAGTTTTCACATTCGTCAGTGAGTTTGAGGGGTCCCCTCGTCCTTTATCTTGAATTTCCTCCTGGCCTCCAAGAAAGTTGGTGGATTCCTGCTAGAGCCTCACAGCAGTGGTCTTGTGCGGCTGCTGTTCTGGTCTACTTCTCCCTGTCTAGTGACTGGGAGAACAGAGGCACTTGGGTTTACACTTACCTTGTAGGCCCAGGATATGAGCAGTGGGGGAAACACACTGTCTCCAGGATCCAGCTTCCCCACGTGTGACCCAAATGGGCCCCCCAGCAGGCTGGTAGCAAAGAGAGGATTTGTCGTATGACTTCCATTAGGTACCCAGTAGGGTTGTGTTTGTTCTCCAGGACACCAGTAAGGTAAGATCCGAGCCAGGGTCTGAAAATTACATTGCCCAGAAAGTGAATCTAAATATGCAGAAGGAAATTAGCTTCTCTTACCTCTGGATTTGTTCACAGAGGCACAAAGTTCTTAAATGAGTTTTCAGATCGTGTTTTAAATCTAGATGGTGAAATCGTTTTAAGTTTTTGGTATTTTACTTAATTTTGCTTTTGCATATTTGACAACTTTCATTTCCCTGTTATGACTTCTTTATGCATCTTTTTTTGTTCTCTTGTTTGTTTTATTCTTTTTCTCACATTTAGAAGGTAAGCTTTTTCTTGCCCTCTAGTCTCTTTTACGCTTCAAAAGAGAAAAAAGCATGTCTGTGAGGTTTTCTTGTGCTGTGTGCTGTGCCTTTTTCCGTGTGCCGGTGTGTAACACTGTGCTCGAACATTCGTCCAAGTGTCATTTCATCTGGGACTCAGGGCTGTGCCGGGTGGAGTGACTCTGGCTCACACTGAGCGTTTCTTTGGGGAAAACAGAAGAAAAGACATGACGATGGGATATCAGGCTTTCTATATTTGGTGGGTGCTTTCATCTTTTTGAACAGGCTCCTAAGAACCATTTTGGCCAGGTCATTCCCACTGACTTCATTTGAAGGGCAAGTTTCTCTCAGTAAGCTGGGTGACCTCCAGGTGGCCTGTGTGGCCCCTGCTCTTGGGAAATGAAACTTCCTGCCGATGTCATCTCTCTATTTGCATTTCCTCCCGGTCTCCTTTGCAGGCTCTGGAATTTTGCTTTTGGAGATGTGTCATTGAGGTTTTCAACCTGTTGTGAAAATGAATAGGCTCAGGAGTTTAGATGGGGCACCTGTCCTTCACAGTGATCCTAGTCTGCAAAAATCAAAAGGGGACAAGTTAAGTGTATCTAAAGTTTCTCCTAACTTCAGTCTGTGGTTCACTGCATGTTCTGCTAAGCTGTGAATCAGCCATGGTTCTCTATGACCTCACCTTCCCCTAACCTAATCTCTTTCCTTATTCTCTCTCCTTTGCTTCTAGCAGATGAGAAATAGCAAAAAAGAAAAAAAAAAAAAAAAGAAATCGCAAAAAAGAGGAGCAGGCCTTACACTCTCTATGTTTATCTGTGTTTGGAGGGGGAAAGTTAACCATCATCTAGTAAATAGGGGTTGCTGAGCTTTATTTAGTGCCAGTGCCATTGAGAGATGCTTCCTTTTTACAAAAATGTGGTCAGTTGAGTTTTTCAGGACAAGGATGAGGCACTTGGGGAGATACACAAGGGAAACGGACCTGGTCCCTGCTGTGGACATTCTTGTAGCTGTCTCAGTTTTATGCTGATCTGGAAGGAATCAGACAGTTGACAGGTTCTGCAACCCTTAACTGTCAGAATGAAAGAAAGAAAATAAAATTAGTTTGGCCCAAAGCAGCTCAAGTACATAATAACATCAGAATGAACAAGAAATGTTTATTTTTAAATCTCAATTTGTTTTTGTTATACATTTACCTGGTTCAAAAATCAAAATGCTATAAAAAGATACACATGACAAATCTTACTTCCCACCCCATCCCCATCCACTCTACTTCCGCCTACCCTTTAAGTGTGATTGTTTTTATTAGTTGTAAGAGTAAGTCGAAAGAAATTTTTACCTTGAAAATGGAAACTGGTAACTAGAATTTTGGTTATTTTTCAGTTTAATAACATTATGCATCTTTCACTGCTTGACTGTAAGCAGTAAATTAATCAGACCTTGTGTCTGTCTGTGGCCACTGGGTCCCTTTTCTATTTAACACATGCTATCTTTTACCTCCTCTCCACCCTACCAATTAAGAATTAACTTTGTCTTACCATACTTGTTTCATGCTTCCCCATTGGTGCAGTTTTCTCCTGGAAAGTGATGGTTCCTCTAGAAAAGTGGGGGAAGAAAGTAAGTGGAAAAATTTTTGGTAAAAGCGCGTCTTGCCGAATAAGTTAAGTTTTTAAAGAGGCAATGCAGTGGGTGATTATTTTACTTTTTATACCTACATTCAAATGACAGAGTTACACATTTAAAAGTATACTTTGAGTTTAAACAGCTCATTTCGTTTTGGAAATAACAATTTTCAAAAAAAAAAAAAGAAAGAAAAGAAAATAACAATTTTCCCCTCCTGAAATAACAGTCATCGTATAGTGATCATTAAAAATTAATTTAGGGTACATTATGAAACAAACTAATTTGTGGATTACACACAATTCTAATTCTGCCCTTTGTAAACTTAGCAATCTATACTTAATCCCTCTTGTTTTTGTATTTATATTAGTTGTTTCTTGATGCATGCTGAGAATTAAGAGGAAGTGAGAAAATTTTTAAGCTAAGTATTTTTTGAACCCTATGTAGGCGCTTCTACAAACTGCACCTTGAGTCAGTACTTGCTGTTTTTCGGAATTGGTTCTTGTGGTGAATTCCTGGCACTGAGGGCCTAGGCTGGTGGTGGGCTAAATGTAGTGACTGATTCAGATGTCTTGCACAGAAGACTTCTGTAACCTACCAAAGAAGGAAATATTGGTTAGAACATGTGAGCCTCTAATACTCTTTCTTAACTACAGACAGCTGAGGTTTCAAGGTTGATTTTTATTTCATTTTTGAAAAAATAAGTATGTGAGGTTTTTTTCTTTATTATTAGAATGTCTACTCTGAAAATAAAACATGATTTAAGATTGAATCAGTTAATTAAAATGATTCTACTTTAGGTGTTTTATTTTTATTACCGAAATATAGTTGACATACAATGTTTTATTAGTTTCAGGCATACACATAGTGATTTGACAATACGTAAGCTTGTTAATGAGTCTAGGAGTGTTTTATTTTAGCAGCTAATATAGTAAAGGACTTAGCTCTTGAAGTTAAATTCAGGCATTTATAATATTTTAGCTCCTCCCCTTAAATTGGAGAAAAGCCCAAAATGTTAGAACAATTGACATTTCCCTCCTGATCCAAGTGATCTTTCAGTTGGTACATCTGATTGTTCACATACAGTTGGCATTGAATTTTAGAGCTGGGAAGGTATTCTTAAAGAGGAGGAACTAAAGCCTGGGAAGGTAACTTACCAGAAGTCTCAGGGGTAGAGAACTTTCTCTCGTCACTTCATTGTAATTTGTAAGATCTTGTTCTACTCCCCTGTTTATTCTTTCCAGAAACATCTTTGTTTACAACACTGATTAAGGGGTGGAAATGCCATCAGAGTGGGAAGGGTAGGGAGGGAAAGTATCAGTGGGAAAAGGGAGAGTAGGTTGGGCAGCAAACAAGAGAGAGTCCTTAGTCCCATATCGAGATTTTTCTAGAGCCTGGCATTGTAGGACCTCACTTTTTCTACCAAAGTTCCATTTGATTATCTCTAGGAGGAAATCTGTGGTTCTCTGTACTATTCTGTGTTCTTTAGATCGAACTCT
This sequence comes from Mustela nivalis, assembly GCF_964662115.1. NCBI lineage: Eukaryota > Metazoa > Chordata > Mammalia > Carnivora > Mustelidae > Mustela > Mustela nivalis. Next base: position 135,243,079 of record NC_139021.1, read on the forward strand.
ATATTACATTTTAGGAGTGTTTCAATTCCTGGGAAAGCATATAAAAAGGAGTTCTTTTAAGGTTGTCCTTCCACCTTTTGGTGTATGTGGGACAGAGCCAAGCCAGTGTGGTTTTTCATTTAAAGCCTGACCTCCTAAGAGCTTTACTGTAAAGGGGACCTTGGAGGAGGTGACCATATCCCTGCCAGCTGTCCCCAAAGCTGCATGCCTAAATCTGGTCTTTTTAACACTCACTCTTTAAAGGGGGGGGGGGGGGGCGGAGAACAACAGAAACCCAGAGAAGAGATTGGCGGAGACTCTTTCTTTCCCAAATTTGAGATTTTACAGAGAAAATACTCAAATGAAGATGTGTTTTTCTCTCCTATTTTGTACCCACATTGTACTCTGGGTACTTAGGCATGACATAGTTTAACTGAAAGCTTTGTGGTACATAGTATGGTTGACCACAAGGTTATGATTATTTCACTCTTTATAAATATATCTCAAAATTGACTTCTAGGGGTGCCTGGGTGGCTCAGTGGGTTGGGCCTCTGCCTTCAGCTCGGGTCATGGTCTCGGGGTCCTGGGATGGAGTCCCACGTTGGGCTCTCTGCTTGGCGGGGGACCTGCTTCCTCCTCTCTCTCTCTCTGCCTGCCTCTGATTTCTCTCTGTCAAATAAATAAATAAAATCTTAAAAAAAAAAAAATTGACTTCTAGTCCTGGTTGTTCAGTGAATTGGTTTATAGCATATCTAGGATTCTTATGCTGCTGATGACAGTTCTGTCAATTCCATAATAAATATTACCCTTCAAAAGAAGTGTATATGAGATTCTTATAAGACCAAAATATTTGTTCCCACAGACATTTTTTACTTTAATAGATATGACATTAAAGTGTAATATGTTTAAGATTTTATTTATTTGACAGACAGAGATCACAAATAGGCAGAGAGGCAGGCAGAAAGAGAGAGAGGGAAGCAGGCTCCCTGTTGAGTAGAGAGCCTGATGCGGGGCTCCAACCCAGGACCCTGGGATCATGACCTGAGCCGAAGGCAGAGGCTTTAACACACTGAGCCACCCAGGTGCCCCTAAAGTGTAATATGTTTAAATGATTACTCAAAACTTGCTCTGTAACAAAAGAGTCTAAGGTGGTCCTTTCAGTTAGTGTTTTAGGTCATCAGAATTGTTTAAAATTGAGGCTATAAAGAATTGGTAACTAACTGAAATTCCCAATTTAAAAAATGCAACTTCATTTCAACTTTGCCATGGGTCATTTTTAGGGAAAAATGAGTACCTCTTAATTTTAACTTACTGATGTCACATCATCTCCCACTCAGAAGTAAATTATTCACTTCCTGAGAATTAGATTTTTTCCTTGAAGTGTGGTGGCCAGTCATGCTTTAGTAGGGAGAAAAAATACAGTGATTTTTGAGGATACCGAATAGAGCAAAGCTAATTTTTCCATTATATTCCAAATCGATTTTGGGCAATGAAGAATAAAATAAGTCATTTTGGGTAGTGAGGTTTAAGAATTTGATTTCTAGATCTTATTTTCTGGGCAGTATTAACCAAATCCAAAATCAACAAGACAAAGCCTTGCTGACTATTACAGAAGGTTAGAAGAATCTTCAGCCACTCTTTCCAGTAAAAGAAAAAATTCATGAGTTTTATTTAATCTAAAATAGATAGGTTTGATGCCAGCAAACCTGAGATCAGTTGAGTTTGTAGGACTGAGCCCTTGTTTCTTAATTTGTAAAATAAAATTATATTTAAATTTGAGGTTCAATGAAGTAACGAGGGGATAACAATATCTAAAACAGAACCTAATATGTAAGAAATCCTCAATTAAAGTTAGTTTCCAAACTATTAGCCTTATTTCTTTTTGATTTCTTTTTTTTTTTTTTTTAAGTAGGCTCCACATCCAGCATGATGCTTGAACTCATGACCCCGTGATCAAGAGTTGCGTTCTGTACTGACTGAGCCAGCCAGGTGCCCCCAAATAATAGCCTTTAATGCTAGAGTAGACACAAAATATTTACTCTTTGTTCCCCTTGAATTTAGACTTTTGAAATGAAATCAATCTCATTTTTTTTCACTCTAAAAAATAATAATGTGCTAGAGAAATGGTTAACAGATTTTAAATCCTTTTTGCATGGATATAAGTTCTCTTTAGAGCGTGCACATACCTCCCTCGTAAGAGCTGTGAATTTTTTTCTTACTGTACCTAGACAAAGTCCTGTAATTTGTATTAGACCCTAAAGGCTGTTTAATTCTCTGAGGTTGGGAGTTCCCTGAGTCTCTCTTTAAACAGGTATTGATTTGGGTCTTGCTAATCTGGAATCAGGCCAAAGCTGACTTTTAAAGGCAGGGTTTCCTGTGCAGATTAACGTAGGACAAGATGAAGGAGGGAAATAATTGAGCCATTTGAGAATGAAAGCACTTAAAAAATGCCATTTGTCTACTTGCACTAATTACAAATGGATTTCAAAATAGATACTCAATGCCTTCTTTTGAGAGATAACCTCCATAATTCCATATAACTTGATTATAAAACATAATTTTATTTACTTTTTTTTCAGTAATTTAATTCATTTCTGTTAAGTTGCCGAGACTGAGAATTTGCTATTTAGAAGCCTTTGATAGCCGAGGTTAAAACAGGAGAACGATCTGTTTCTGTTTAGATTGGAAGGGAGGAAATCCTAAAGCTGAGAGTCCTTAAAATTGAATAGGTCCGTTGGAAAAGTTGTGGTCAGGCTACTGACCTTAAATTAAGCCTCTGAGCGCTATCCTCAGCTTATTTTGTCCTAGTGCTGGGTCTTGTTTGGATCAGAAGTGGGGATGCTCCTCGTGCCCCCATGTGGAAGAGTAGTGGTACCACACCTTTAAGAACCCCAGTTTTGCAGGACCAGAAAGTGAAAAAAAAGTTAGGGATTCAGGGCATTGCCTAGAATTCAGAGGTTAACTCTGTTCTTCTGTGCATAGAACTCTGTAAGAGTCAGTTCCCTAGAGCAGAAGGGAGTTCAGTTGTCTTTTTGGTTTGTTTTATTTTATTCTGTTTTATATTTTAGAGAGAGATAGAGAGTGCGGGCAGGTAGGGGGCTGAGTGAGAGGGGAGAGAGAATCCCACCCAAGCAGACTGGGTGCAGAGCGTGAAGCTCGACTTGGGGCTTGGCCCCAGGACCCTGAGATCATGACCTGAGCTGAAATCAAGAGTTAACACTTAACTGACTGAGCCACCCACTCACTTTTCTTTTAAAGTGTTAAATTGAGACTTACGAGATAGCCAGCCTGTCACTTGTGCGAGTGAACACATGAGTATTTATTATATTGTTCTCTACATTCTTCTGTATTTTAAAAACTTCAGCAAACAATTGGCGTATTTTTAAGTCTGCTTCAGCTTTTCATGCTTATGTCCTGGGTTTAATGCTAACCATTTTGCATCCTGATTGTAAACAGTCACCTGAGACCCACTTATTTTATCCTGCCTCTTCTTCTGAGTTAGGATGGTGAAGGGAATCAAGAATGAGGAGGATGAGGAGGGCAGGGAAGGGCAGAATAACACTTTCTCTTTCTTGCATTACATGGAGTGGTTTATTTGTGGAATTAAAACTAAATTGCTAGATTAAAATTTTCAAATTTTTTGCCAGCTAGTGATGCCAAGTGTAGCGAAGTATCACCTAGAGTTTGTGTATTTCAGAGCAAGACGTAAAAGTACTGTGATTTGTGGCGCCATGTGCTAATGAGGCTTCCTGGATGCAGGGAGGGCTGCGGGGGAGAGGGGCTGTGGTAGATGAATGTGGAATGGAAGGCTGATAACGAGGCATGTGACCACAGGGCTTTTTCCTGCTGCAGACATGAAGCATCTCTTGGCTTGAGTGATTTTTACCAGTTTTCACAGTTTAGCAGTAGAGAGACCAGAAAACAAAATAGAATTAACTGAAGATTTGCATGCACCATGCTGCATTTTGACAGAAATAAGCATTCTGGTGTGATGAAAGTATTTTTAAGGCTGTCGTAGGACTCCCTTAGCTATTGTATGTTAAGTGCTGTAACGTTTCCTCTGTCTTACTTTGTATGCAAAGAATGTAATTGTATTTCTTTTCAAAAGGACACTGAAGCCATGAAGAGAGCACTGGCCTCCATAGACTCCAAACTGAACCAGGCCAAAGGTTGGCTCCGTGACCCCAGTGCCTCTCCAGGTAATCCTCTGATTCTGCTTTTCTGATGGATACAATAAAAAGCTAAAAATCAAGGAAAGAAAGAAAAAAAAAAAAAAAGAAAGAAAGAAAGAAAGAAAGGAAGAAAGAAAGAAATGAATCTTCCCGTAATCTCATAATTCTGAGATAACTACTGCAACTTTTAGGAGCATGCTGCATGTTCTGGTAGTTTTGACTCATTGAAGCATTATTGGTCCTTAGAAGGATAAAGGACAATGACTAGTCACCCCTCACCATGGAGGAATTAGCCAAGCTGAACTGGGCATTCTTTGCCAGATTCTTGGTTCACTTCTTCTCTGAATTGGAAAGGTAATTATTTTGAATAAAAACTCTTCTAGTCCCCATTGGGCAGATTTCCATTTATGTCAACAAAGTACTTAATTAAGCAGATTAAATGGTGATGCCAATAAGAATTAGAAAGCAAAGTTGACTTATATAAGGACCCAAATGGATTATTGAGCTAGGTTTTATGGGTTTTCTAATCTAATATTCAGTTTTAGATTAATATTTGAATGAATACAAAAAGCTTAATGGACGTTAGAGGTGCTAAATAGTATTAAGTGAGTAGAGCCTATTTTTGTTGTCCATATTCTTACCACAAGCTGCTTATCATCCTCAGATGGATATGATTCCAAATGTCTTTTTTAGAAGTATCTGTGGTTGAAACCTCACCCTCTGGTTTAAGGGCACTGCTTGGCTGTTAGCGATCGTATGTATCGTCTTCTATTCACTTGTCTTGTCGTTTAAAATCATCCATTCCTTCATGAATGAGATGACTTGTAAAGCATCCTTCCTAAATAATTAATGCATCAACAGTGTAGATATTGAATATCTCTTTATTTTAGGGGATGCCGGTGAGCAGGCCATCAGACAGATCTTAGATGAAGCTGGAAAAGTCGGTGAACTCTGTGCAGGCAAAGAACGCAGGGAGATCCTGGGAACCTGTAAAATGCTGGGGCAGATGACTGATCAAGTGGCTGACCTCCGAGCCAGGTAAATTTGCTCTGCTCTTACCCTAGTTAGGTGATGGATCAGGTGGAACTCTCGATAGAGTGTTTAGAGAGCAGGTCTCTGCTAATTTTACTATGTTCTTTTGGACTAATGGATAACACAGATAATTATATTCTGTTCGTTTGAGATCGAAGTGAACTTTTCCTCTGATAAACTTTTAAAATAGGCAGATGCCTTGTATAGTTGAAATTGGAATAGAAATCTAGTATCGTAGTTTCTAGCTGTAGACTTATGATGAATAAGTGGTGAAGTCTGGCATGGGTAGGCGTATGTTTTATGAAGGATGGGTAAAAAGAAACAAAGAGTGAAAACATTGGAATTATTTCACATTATTTAAAAAAAAACAGCTAAGTGGGTTATCGTGTAAGTTGGTTATTTCTAGGCTGTTTTGAGTTTCTATTTCATCATTATTCATTTGGTTTCATAATTCTTTTACCTACTTCAAGACTTGACTTTTAGAACTTTCCTGCTATAAACTAAATATATATAGTAAGCTATTCAGAATAATATAGGCTTTTTTGGAACTTATCCACAGCGTCAATGAAGTGTCTAAAAGATCCTCATTTTTATGGAATTTTGTAATATGAGTTTAGGGAAAAACTGAAATGTTGCTGAGATACTAGTATAGATGAAGTTTAATTTGGCTTCAAGAATGTCATGAAACATTTTTGGATAATTAGAAGGTATAGGATCTCCACAGAAACAGGCCTCAGAAACGCTCCTTGACATGTTACTAATGTGCACTGTTATTAGACCTGGTTTCAAATGTATTAGCAGAATAGACTTAAGAAGCACCTGGTTGGCTCAGTCGTTGGAGTGTGAGACTCTTGATCTTTTTGTGAGTTTGAGCTTTGTGTTGGATAAAGAGATTACTTTAAAAAAAATCTATATCTATATCTCTCTATATATATAGTTCTTTTTTTTTTTCAGTTTATTTATTTTTGAGTAATCTCTACACCCAACGTGGGGCTTAAACCGGCAACCCCAAAACGAAGGGTCGCACACTCCACTGATTGAGCCAGCCAGGTTCCCCAAGAATACAAGTTCTTTTTTTTTTTTTTTTAAGATTTTATTTATTTATTTGAGAGAGAGATAGTGAAAGAGAGTATGAGAGGGGAGAAAGTCAGAGGGAGAAGCAGACTCTCCAAGGAGCAGGGAGCCTGATGTGGGACTCGATCCCAGGATTCTGGGATCATGACCCGAGCTGAAGGCAGTCGCTTAACCAACTGAGCCACCCAGGCGCCCAAGAATACAAGTTCTTAAAGGAGTCGTTCTTTAACCTTCTCTGGGTCAAAGTAATTTTTATAATCTGATGAAAGCCATTAACCTGTACCTAAAAAGAAGCCCATAAATGTGCCATATAATATTACATAGAATTTCCAGAGGTACGTGGATTCACGGTAGGGCTGGAAGCTCCAGGGGTTTCAGGTCAAGAGTCTCTACCTTGTAGGGAGAAGGAACTACATAAATAAATGTGATCTCATTGAGCTCAATGGGCCTTTTTCTCCTGCTGGGAAGCAGTCTCCCCTGTCATGAGCATGACAAGAACTTTACAGAGAGGACAAAAAGGAGTTCTGTTCCTGTTCGGAGAAATGCCAATGCAGCTTGACAAGATTCTTGGCTCTTCTGATTTCTCACTGCTGGCTCTTTTGTCTGCAGCCTTTTCACAGTGTGGTAGACAGTTCTCACTTGGAATTCTCAAATACACAGTTGTATGTGTTTAGAGAAAGATGAATTTGAGCAAGAGAACAAGGTGGTTGCTGTATGGGACTGACCGTAAGTCTGTAAAGAGAAAAGACTCACACAGTGATGAGGAGTTACGGGCCTCCTTCACACTGGAGCCTGCAGTGTCCTTTCCTGATGAAAGATTAGCGAGCTATCTCCCTGTTAGCCCTTCTTAAATATGCCTCCATGTTTAACATTTTCGTGGCTGAGGCTCAGCAACAATTTCCTTGTTGATAAGCTTCTTTTCAGTCACCTAGGGTTTCTAGGTTGTAAGGATCTATTTTTCCTGCCACGGGACTCATAAACTTTTATTTTGAATGAAAAATTATGTAGCCCAGAAATATTTTTATATTTTCACAGCCGGACTTTTATACCAAAAAGGTTTCTCCATCATGAATTACTAGAGTTGAAGGAAAAAAGCAAATTAAATTGTAAAAGGTCCCAAAAGTCTTCCATTCCTCTGCACATAAAAGGGAAGCCTCAAGTATAAGTACCTGGCAATTAATATGACTGAGTTCATTATTTCAGATACTGGTGTAGATGAAAAATAAAGATGAATTTTAAGAGGACAAGTAAATGAATGACTGGTCCGTGCTTCATTTAAGAGAAGCAGCGATGTTGTGGAGTTCATCCTACAGTCAGAAGGTCAGGTTAGGGATATAAGCTTTGCCATTCTACCGGCTGATCAAGTTGTCACCCTGTCATGGAGAGTTTCCTAGGCCGAGTGGATTAAAACACCTGAGCTTATGAAAAGGTAGCAAATCTTACTTCATTTTAACTTGAACATTCTCTTACAAAGAGAAAACAAGTGTCTAATAATGTACATCACTTTTAGTAGCCTACCACTTCTGAAAGAGGAAAATAGTAAAATTAGTTCTTCAGGAATTTGATGGGGGGGGGCGGGAAACCAGTTTCTTGTCAACAGTGCTTTTCGCCCGCCTCTGTACCAACTGTTTTGATATTTATAGATTGCATAGGAGCAGAAGGTAGACATTTAAGATTCTTATTAGGTTTATTATAATAATAATGAGACTTCAGTAACAGTAGTAGTCATATATTTGTATTGCTTTATTGCCGTAGTGTTTCCAGGTTAATTCTTTTGCTTAAAGCCACTCTGTTCGGTAAGCAGGGCGAGAACTGTTACCTCCCCACCCATCATTTTATAAGTTAGAAAGCTGAAGCCCATCGTAAACAAGGTTCATGGCTCCCAAGAGTAAGGATTTGAACACAGATCTGTTTGGTCCCAGTGTGGTATGCTTTCAGTAACACTGTGTATACTACCTCCTGAAACATTTTCAGTGTATACTTGCCCATAAATAAGACAGTCTAATGGGATTTTTTTTTTCCCCAAAGCACACATTACTATGGTAACAAACCCTCCATAGCAAGAAGATCACAAGCACATTTTCCCCCTGAAGTTCAGACTTGATTATGTAATCACCATCAAGAGGAGAATCATTATTACCAAAATTTGCAGGCTGGTCTTTAAAGTGGTACTGCCGTTCCAGAAAGCTAATGCATATTTTTAAAAGCGAAAGGAGAAAGTAGAGGGTTTGGGTGTTCTGCTTTATTTCTGCATTTTCTTGTGCTATCCCAGATGTACTGGAGGAAAGGAGAAAGACAAGCAGGTTAACAAAAATGGCATATTTGTGCATCTCATGATATCTTGCCAGTAAGTATTTGAGAGAGTACAGTGACAGCATCTGTTTTGAGCAGAGGACAAGGGGCCTCACCCGTGGCCATGCAGAAAGCCCAGCAGGTGTCACAGGGTCTGGATGTGCTCACAGCAAAAGTGGAAAATGCAGCTCGCAAGCTGGAAGCTATGACCAACTCCAAGCAGAGCATTGCCAAGAAGATTGATGCTGCTCAGGTAGTAACGATTTTCAGGAGAGGTGGGCAATAAATGACAAATGTTCCGTAACTATCCTACATCTCTGTCTGTCTGTCTCATTTACTGTGGGTGATTGACGGGTGTTTCTAAGGGATGACCGATTCCCTGCAATTACCAATGTTAACCCTTCTGCTCCCACCACAAGTTTAGACTCCTGTTTATCTATACTTTGAAATAGAGATCTTAGTTTTGAACACTTTGCTTAGTTAAAAGGAAGTACTCTGAATACCGAGAGAATACTACTAGCTCCTGGTATAGATCACAGTGTACAAAAACTGGTCTTCATCTTAAAATTCCCAGCTATGTTTGGTCATAGCAATGCTAAAGGGTTAAAATTTTCTGCTGCTGCTCTCCTATAAAACGATTTTCAGGCATTTCACAGAGAAACACAAATGTTTGGGAAGTTCAATTAATATATAAATCAAAGATAAGATGAAGCTTGTGAAAGTGTTTATTCTTATGGGGATGAAAATCACTTATAAGAAGATGAAGGATCAATCTGATTTTACCTGAGCTAAGAACCTGGGTAAAAAAATCAGAATCAGCATTATAAAATGGTCACTGGTGTGCCTTGTGATTACTTTTGAAATCTTTCTGATGCCTTGGTTTATGAGGAGGTCTCAATGTGCTTCTTTTCTGTTTCTGTGTATGTAGAATTGGCTTGCAGATCCAAATGGAGGGCCAGAAGGAGAAGAACAGATTCGAGGGGCTTTGACTGAGGCTCGGAAGATAGCAGAATTATGTGATGATCCTAAAGAGAGAGATGACATTCTACGTTCTCTTGGGGAAATATCCGCTCTGACTTCGAAATTAGCAGATCTACGGAGACAGTACGTATTTGGTTTCTCTCTTTTCTTCCCCAGGCACATAATTAGTTGAATGCTGTAGGTTAAGCGCATGTCTGATGTTATTCCGCTATATTCTCATTGATTCTGTGTGACATGGCTAGGTCAAATATTACTTCTATTTTATTATTGACATAACTGAGGTTAAATGATTTCTTGCTGGTTACATGGTTTTAAACGAATAAATTTCAGAAGAACTCCTTTTTTGAGATCTACTTTTTAATTTTTTTTTTTTTTAAAGACTTTATTTGAGAGAGCGAGAATGAGAGAGAGCGAGCTTGGGAGGGAGAGGGTCAAGGGGAGAAGCAGACTCCCTGCTGAGCAGGGAGCCAGATGTGGGACTTGACCCAGGGACTCCAAGATCATGACCTGAGCCGCAGGTAGTTGCTTAACCAACTGAGCCACCCAGGCGCCCTTTCTTTTTAATTTCTAAGCTAGGACTTTCCCTGCTATATCATGTTTGTGGCATAACCATTTCCCAGGCATGAGGGAAATACTTTCTGTGGCTATCTAAGAAAAGATTCTGTGGAGGAGGGTGGGGCACAAGAAGATGCTTTCTTCTTTCCCCAGCAGTGTTATTTCTTATGCAAACATTATAAAAGATTCTTAAATACAATGTCCTCACCACAGCTGCTGCTTTTTAAAGACGTTCATGGCATCTACTTTGATTATATAGAAAAGAAGTGTTGCTTTTGTTCTTTTGACCAATATTTTTCTCTCAAACAAACTGCAGCACGTGCTAAAAGAACATTAAAAAAAAATACAACGTCAGAAGTAAAAGTTGCTTCTTCCCCACCTCGGTCGTCCAGCCTCAGCCCTTCTCCAGGGGTAACCATAGTCAAGTATTTTGTGAGATTTGGCTTTTCATGTAACTTGCATATTTCATTCCCTTTTCTTCCATGGGACAGTACTCTTTCTTCAGTGACTGGTACCTTGAAGTTCTTTCAAGTCTTATACTGACCAAGGGGACAATGTTGGTTAAGAAGGCACATTTCTGCGTAGCTAGAACTGTGAAATAGGAGATGGGTGGGAGCAGAGTAGATACACTTTAGGCAGGAGGTTATGATGGAGACCAACTTAAATAACAGCTCAAGTTTGATTGTATACTGAGCTTGATCATTTGAGGATCACTGTTTTATACCTCAAATCTTGAATTGTTTAGATGGAGAAAATAAATAATTTGACAATTGTAAAATATAATGTCTATAGAGTTAGATAGATCTATTTCTATTTCTTACTATTAATCCATTTATATAATCTGTTTGCATTCTTATTTAAAAATACTCAAAGGTGGGGCGCTTGGGTGGCTCAGTGGGTTAAAGCCTCTGCCTTCAGCTCAGGTCATGGTCCCAGGGTCCTGGATTGAGCTCCGCATTGGGCTCTCTACTCAGCAGGAGCCTGCTTCCCTTCCTCTATCTCTGCCTGCCTCTCTGCCTTCTTGTGATCTCTCTCTCTCTGTCAAATTTAAAAAACAACAACGACAAAAACAACTCAAAGGAGGGGTTCCTGTGTGGCTCAGTGGGTTAGAGTCTCTGTCTTCAGCTCAGGTCATGATCCCAGGGTTCTGGGAGCAAGCCCTGCATCAGGCTTTCTGCTCAGCAGGGAGCCTGCTTCCCCCCACACCCTCGCCGGCTCCTCTGCCTGCCTCCCTGCCTACTTGTGGTTTCTGTCTGTCAAATAAATAAATAAATAAATAAATAAAAGCTTAAAAAATAAAAAACTCAAGGAGAATATTTGTTTTAAAGATCCTCCACAATTTCATATACATACCAGATACTCATTAATGTTTCTTAATGATGAAAGAATTAATGGTAAGAGTGTTAAGGGCAAACCTCCCTGTGTGGTATATGCCATCATTACTTTTTGTTTTTTTTAAGATTTTATTTATTTGACAGAGAGAGACACAGCAAGAGAGGGAACCCAGGCAGGGAGAGTGGGAGAGGGAGAAGCCCATGCAGGGCTTATTCCCAGGACCCTGAGATCATGACCCGAGCTGAAGACAGATGCTTAATCACTGAGCCACCCAGGCGCACGCCATCATTACTTATTACTATAATGTATGCATGTACATAGCTTCCTGTACATGATCAGAGCCATGGTAAACACCTTCTTTGTCCAGCTTTATAATGGAGAAGATATAGAAATTTAAAGTCACAAAGGAGTTCTTTTCTTTTTTTAAAGATTTTTATTAAATATTTTTATTTATTTATTTGACAGACAGAGATCACAAGTAGGTAGAGAGAGAGGAGGAAACAGGCTCCCCCCTGTGGGGCTCGATCCCAGGACCCTAAGATCATGACCTGAGCCAAAGGCAGAGGCTTTAACCTACTGAATCACCCAGCTGCCCCTCACAAAGGAGTTCTTAAGAGAGTCTCTAAATTAGTCATTTTGGCAGGCAGACTAATATGTTTATGTTTATTGGTGAGACAGATAAGATTAGCCTGAAATTCTCTCGAAGTGGACTTGAGATACAGAATGCATCAGACTCTCTGTATGTTCATAATGGTTAGAATCTGCAGTCTTTGCAGTGGGATTTTGGGGGCAGTAATCTCTCTTTGTGATATATATTGTGGTTTTTCTTTTTATTTCTGTGTTGATGCTATTGTTGAAGTTCTTTGCTTGCAAGGAACTAACTCAAGTAAGAAGTGGAAGTTTTTTAGAAATATGTAGAGGCATCTAATGGAACTTAATTGTTTGAAGTATGGCCAAGTCTGAGGGCAGCCCTAAGTTCGTTCCTCCATCTCCTAGTAGCTGTATGGTATGCTGTCTCCTTCACTCTGTGTGCTGAATTTGTTTGGGTTCTTCATCTAGCTTTGACCTACCATGTCCCAGGCTTAGTATGACTTTCTATTTCCAGATCTACCACTAGTTGACTATGCAGTGTTTTTGAAGTTTTGAAGTATGGACAGCCTATCCTAGAATCAACCGGAAAAGGTTGTAAAAAATGTATACCCTGGGCCCTACACCAACATACTTGATCAGAATTTCTTGATGGTGGGTTTAACAATCTGCCTTTAAAACTAAGATTCCAGGTAACTCTTATGCACACCAGAAGTAGGTGACTTGCTTGACTATGGCCGTGTTGTCTTTGAGTTAGATAACCAGTTCAATCAGTTATGGTGAAGACGAGAGAATTGCTTGATAGCAATGTAAGTATCTACGAGGGAGGACTCGGGAGGTCAGATGGAGTGCCTGGGTTTGAATTCTGAGTCCACCGAAGGAAGTGATAGGACCTTGGGTGAGTTGTCCAACCTTTTAGCACCTCAGTTTTGCTTTTTGAATAATGGGATAATACTGGTATCTACCTCAAAGGGTCGTTGTGAAGATTAAATAATATAAGAGTCTTTGCAATAGTACCTGTCAGAGTTGGGACTCCAGAGACTGTACTTCCAGGCGACTGGGTGGTTCAGTGGATTAAGTGTCTGCCTTTGGCACAGGTCATGATCTCAGGATCCTGGGATCAAGCCCTGTGCCAGTTTCCCTGCTTAGCGGGGTGTCTGCGTCTCCATCTCCCTACCCACCCACCTTCCTACCCCTGCTCATGCTCTCTCTCTCACAAAAGAAAAGAAAAAAGATTGTACTATTACTGGTTCTATTATAACTAGTTCTATAACTACTTCAGTTACTGTTATACAACATAAATGGCTACTTGGGCCCACCTAGTTTCTGAGGGAACTAGCATTTCCCATGATGGCTGACTGAGTGATATTTGATTCAGCTCAGCTGACCAAATGGTTGAGCTTGACTGAGGTAGACTGACTCAAACTCATATTTAATGTTTTAACTGGGATAATGCAATCTGAATTTAAATAATTAATTTCTTACTTTAGTGCCAAATAAACCACTCTCCTTCCAAACTAAGCTAATAATAATCATTAGCAATTTGTCATCTCATTAGCATTTGTAGAGCAATTCAAATCATCTCAATGTAAATAGTGTCTGACAGGATGGCTTTTTTTTTTCTTAAAGGGGCAAAGGAGATTCCCCAGAGGCCCGAGCATTGGCCAAACAGGTGGCCACAGCCCTGCAGAACTTGCAGACCAAAACCAATAGAGCTGTGGCCAACAGCAGGCCCGCCAAGGCAGCTGTCCACCTGGAGGGCAAGATTGAGCAGGCACAGCGGTGGATTGATAATCCCACAGTGGATGACCGGGGCGTTGGTAAGGCCATAAGTGCACTTAATCCTCATTAAACTGGTCTCAGGGAAAAGGAAGAAGTTGTTGATAGAGATCTTGTTCATCTGTACTTGGGTGCAGAATGGGTTCTTCAGCGACTGGTGAGTAAGTCATTCTACAGTGGGACTCCATTTCCAAATGTAGCCAATATGATTCTTGTGATTTAATAAAAAAGAATTAGCAAATAAACGATTTTGCTTTGGGCAAATAGAAAGGTCCTCAGGTTGGAATTGAAACTTTGAACTAATTTTTTCCAGCCTCTGTCTACTTCCATTCTGTTGTATTTCGATTGCAGTTCTTGGAAAATATCCAGTTAAATGTAATTTTTGAAAATAAGTAAGAGACACTTAGCTACTGAGGTTATTTTCATTTGTAAGGGCTCCTGCACCACACAGTCACCGGTAGAATTGATAATCTAGAGTTTTGATTTTGGGGAGATTTTAGGGATGAATCTGTAAGAATTTAGGTCATTTTATGATAGCAAGCCAGCTGAAGCTGAGAGATCTATTTACTTCATTTGCTGTGTTTGTTGGATAAAAAGATACATTTTTAAATTGGTGATTTCCAGTGTTGAAGAATCAGACAAATGTATAATTTACTGGGGGAGGAATAAATTGGTATAAACATTCTGAACAGCAATTTAGTATTACGTGTAAAGAGCTTTAAAAAAGTTCATACTCATTGACTTAGCAATTTGAGGAGTTTATTATAAGATATAATCAGACATTTTCTAATGATTACATACAAGAATGTATATAAGCAGCATAAATGTTTAATAATAAGTAAGTGATCAGTAATTATAGTTAATATGATATTATATAGATTTTGAGATCATGGTTTTTTAAAAATATTCAGTGATGTGCAAAAATGTTCCCATTAAATAAAAAAAGCAAGGAATATGTAAATGTAATGTATAATCTCATTTTTGTAAAAGAGAAATGTATATTTGTATAGGAATGTGCAATGCATTAAAAAAGACTGAAAGATTTGTAATGACATGGATAGATCTAGAGGGTATAAAGTTAAGTGAAATATGTCAGTCAGAGAAGGACAAATACCATATGATTTCACTCATATATAGAATTTAAGAAACAAAACAAATGAACAAAAATTGAGACAAAACAGAAAAACCAGACTTAACTGTAGAGAACAAATTGATGGTTACCAGAGGGGCGGTTGGTGCGGGGAGGATGGGTGAAACAGGTGAAGGGGATTAAGGGTTTGCTTAAGTGATGAGCACTGAGTAGCGTGTAGAATTGGAGTCACTATTTTGTATACCTGACACTGACATAAGACTGTATGGGAACTATACTGGAATTAAAATTAAGTAAATAAATATGAATAAGATACTTTTTCAGAAGACAGGAAGGAAATGTTTAGCCGTGTCAATCTCTGAGGATTATAGGTGGATTATCTATTCTTATTTATACTTTTCTGAATTCCCTAAATTTTTCTATTGTTAGGGACAAGAACTCCACTAAATGTTATTATTTTTTTTTTTTTTTAAGATTTTATTTATTTATTTGTCAGAGAGAGAGCGAGAGCGAGCACAGGCAGACTGAGTGGAAGGCAGAGTCAGAGGGAGAAGCAGGCTCCCTGCGGAGCAAGGAGCCTGATGTGGGACTCGATCCCAGGACGCTGGGATCATGACCTGAGCCGAAAGCAGCTGCTTAACCAACTGAGCCACCCAGGCGTCCCTAAATGTTATTATTAAAATAAATAAATAAATAAATAAACAACCAACAACAGAGTAGTTTAGCACAAAGGCACTTCAGTTGCCTTGTCTGGGTCTGTGTGAGTTACAGCATTTTCCTCTGGATCCAGGTCAGGCTGCCATCCGGGGCCTTGTGGCCGAAGGGCATCGTTTGGCTAATGTCATGATGGGGCCATATCGCCAAGATCTTCTTGCAAAGTGTGACCGCGTGGACCAGCTGACGGCCCAGTTGGCTGACCTGGCTGCCAGAGGGGAAGGAGAGAGTCCTCAGGCGAGAGCCCTTGCCTCTCAGCTCCAAGACTCCTTAAAGGTACAACTTCGGAGCACATATGACATCTCTCTACTTCCTGTTTTTCTTTGCGTTTTTTTTTTTTTTTTAAATTGACATATAATGTATTCTTTGCTTCAGGGGTACAGGTCTGTGACTCATCAGTCTTACACAATTCACAGCACTCACCATAGCACATACCCTCCCCAGTGTCCATAACCCAGCCACCCTATCCCTATCCCCCGACCCCGCAGCAACCCTCAGTTTGTTTCCTGAGATTAAGAGTCTCTTGTGATTTGTCTCCCTCCCCAGTCCCATCGTATTTCACTTTCTGCTTCCTGTTATGGACAGACTAGGGACAGAGAGAGATTTTAAAAATACATAATTTCTTGAGTCTAGGGAAAGTGAAGGGTGGATCCAAGAGGGTATAAAGAAGTCCAGAGCTGATTAGGAAAAAGCTCACCTGTGTTTGACGACAGCTGAAGTTTTCCAAGTTTCAGTCCACTGAGAACTCTTCTGTGGTAGCTACCAGGCATCCCTTCCCTTTGTAAACTTGAGTGGATCTATTTAAAAGATAACTTCATAAAAAATCCTGAAATGATGAGCTTGGTGACCTAGTTATATCTTTCCTAATATTCTTTAAAAGAAAACATGTAATTATTAAAATAAGAACATTGGCCTAACACCTAAAATCATCTCCGGTGTCATGAACCACCCACCTTGAGACACAATGGGAGTGACTGAGGCTTCTTTTTATAAATCCAGAAAACTTAGATTGGACTAAGTATGACAACTATGAAAAGGAGCCTCTTCATGACTTCTCAGAACTCTCTTTAGACCCATGTTAAGAAATGGATACATATACTGGTTATCAAAGTTTTTCTAGAAACTTAACTGAAAAAACATGTATCAAAAAAAAATTGCCATCCTTAATTTCTTTACTCTTAATGTGAGAAAATACTTAGAAATTTGGCACTGCATCCCCCAAACGATCCTTACCGTTTCTGTGGTCATTATCAGGCTCCTCCAGCTTTGGGAGTCGTCTTTGGGTTCTACCCCCTGAATCTCAGGATTATTTCTTAGAAGCCACCAGGAAAGGAAGTAAGATTTCTTGTCTGGGTGGAGCGGTCTCCCGGGACTTGTGGGTCCTGTCTTACCTTTCCTGCTAGAGGCTGATCTCTATGAGGACAGGAGTCGTAGCTTACACCAGTGCGTGCTGGCTTGGTACTTTGTACATAGTTGATCATAAATACTTACTGAACGAAAGACTGAATGAACCGATGAATGTGTCACTGAAGTGAGGACATTGACAGATGCGCTTTTTGGACATTTTTGGTAATTTTTGTTCTTAAACAATGTTTTTAAGGATCTGAAAACCCGGATGCAAGAGGCGATGACTCAGGAGGTGTCCGATGTTTTCAGCGATACCACAACTCCCATCAAGCTGTTGGCGGTGGCAGCCACTGCACCTCCTGATGCTCCCAGTAGGGAGGAAGTGGGTATCTGAGGTCTTTTATATCTTTTGTTGGCAGACGTGTACACGTACATGCACGCACACACACATGCACTTTATATCTATTTGTATATCTGTAAAGGTAAAATGTGATTCCCACGTGCTTCCGGGGTGGTTAGGAAATTGTGGATGAAGGGTGCAAGGGCAGAGGAGGGAAGGCCTTGCCCACCAGGTGCATCAGTGAGGAAAGTCCGCAGGGCATGTCTTTAGTTGTAAACTGTTCAAGACCTGCCTCTCAGAGACCAAAACAAATGGGTTTTCTTTTTATTGTGTAACAAGAAACATGGAGATAGGCAACCCTTGACACCACGAGAACTGGCATGCCTGGAATTTTCTTGGTCTTTCCGCACTGGTATGAGACAGCTGTTATAGCCCCATGCACCATGTTCAGGGCTGTAAGAAACAAGGGATAGGGCACTCCAGTCCCAACTGTCCCTTTTATCAGGACAGTTTATTCTCAACACAGAAATCAGGGCAGTCCTTGTAAATGATTTGATGTCATTCTCCTCCTCAACCCCTTCTAACAACTCCTTCCTGTCCCCGAGAGAAACCAGAGTCCTTACAATGACAGTAAGGCCAGTGCTGTGCTTGGGGCAGCACTCCAGGAAAAAAGTCTAAAACCCAGAAAGCCCTGGTTTGTCAAGTTTGCTTCCATGATATAAATATTCCCATGGTGGGTGTCTCTGTGCAGGGTCACTGAACACAGACTTGGGAAGAGACGGCATATTTGGCTCTGAGGGGCTGGCGGAGTTGTGACCGTGGCTTCAGCACACCACTGCATCTGGTTCCCTCTGGCTTCTCCGACCCCGGGTCCTACCACCCTCACCCCTTATGCGCCTCGGTCTACACTGACCGCCTCGTGTTGTATTCCCAGTGTGCCCCGGTTATGTTTACTGCATTCTAACCTTGCGAACGTTGTGCTTGTTCTCTCCGTTCCTCCCATAGAGAATTACTTGTGTTAGTCATTCCCTTTCATCAGCGCCTACTGAAATGTCACTTTTGGGTCACTGCTGAAGATACAACCCCTCCCCCCGCCCCAGGGATTTCCTAATCTCCATATCCTACTTTTTGCCTCAGCATTTTTCAACATTTGACGTGTTTACCTCACTTCTTATTTGTCTCTCTCCTTCACATTAGCATGAAAGGCCATGCAGGCAAGGACTTTGTCGTACTTTATTCCCAATTCTTTTAAGATTTAATTTATTTATTAGAGAGTGAGTGAGAGAGAGCAAGAGCAAGCAAGAGCATGGCGGGGGTGTACAGAGGGGGAGAAGCAGATTCCTTGCCAAGCAGGGAGTTCCACTTAGGGCTCGATCCCAGGAACCTGGAATCATGACCCGAGTTGAAGGAAGATGCTTAACCGACTGATCCACCCAGGCGCCCCTTTATTCCCAGTTCTTTTTTAAAAAAAAATTATTATTATTTTTTAAATTTAAATTCAGTTAGCCAACATATAGAATATCATTAGTTTCAGATGTAGAGTTCGGTAATTCATTAGTTACATCTAACATCCAGTGTCTTTCACATCATGTGCCCTCCTTAATGCCTGTCACCCAGCTACTCCATCCCTCTACCTGTCTCCCCTGCAGCAGCCCCGTTTCTTTCCCATAGTTAAGAGTCTCTCTCATGGTTTGTCTCCCTCTCTGATTTCTCTGATTTCTTCCCATTCCTTTTTTCCCTATGATCCTCTGCGCTGTTTCTTTTATTACTCATGTGAGTCAAATCAGATGATAATTGTCTTTCTCTGATTGACTCATTTCACTCAGCATAATACCCTCCAGTTCTTAACCACATCGATGTAAATGGTAAGATTTCATCCTTTCTGGTGGCTGAGTCATATTCCATTGTATGTATACACCACATCTTCTTTATTCATTTACCTGTCGATGGACATCTCGTCTCAGAAACAGACAGATGAATGGAACAGAATAAAGAACCTAGAAACGGACCCTCAACATTGTGGTCAACTAATCTTCGACAAAGCAGGAAAGAATATTCCCAGTTCTTAAAACAATTATTGGCACATTATTATCTGGCATATTATTGGTGCTGAATGGAAAGGCTTTCCCAGAAATCCTCCAGGAGACTTTGTTTATGTTTCATAAGCTGCTCCAGCCGTAGAGGAATCTAGGAAAGCGAGTATTGGCAGCAGAGAAGAAGGGGTTGTTGGGTCAGACACTTAAGACCAGTGGAATTGGTAGGTAGAGGTTTGTGTAATTCTTATTTGCTGATGACTCCCATTTCTTTCTTCAGTCTACATCATGGCGTGGTTCAGCTCATGGTCCCCTTAGACTAGGGTGGTGTGCTATTCTTTTCATTCCAGACTTCTCTGAGTTTTAGACCAGTAGATCAAGGGTCTCTTCTGGGTCCTTGATACGTCAGGCTGTGTTGTCCTGCTGTTCTCTCTCTCCCTCTTGGAAATTTGTGAGTTGTCATTGACTCTTCCCATGCCAGCAAATAACTAAGGCAAGCTAATTTGATCTCACAGACATTTCTTCAATCCTTCACATTTTCCATTCGTGTTGCTCGAGCTCTAGTTCTGATCCGTGTCCCCTGCTGCCTAATTGACTGCACAGCTGTGACTGGTCTTTGAATCTATCACTCGGCCACCAATAAAAAAAAGATTTGACCCTGTTTTACTGCTAAGCCCTTCAGTGGGTCTTCCCTTTCTTATAGGATAAAGCCAGAGTGCTACGATCTGTTCCTGATACTCTCTCTGTACTTGTTTCCTGCAAACCCTGCCCTTCCATTCGTGCCCCAGCAGTATTTAATTGCTTCTAGTTTTGTGCGGACTCTGTTCTTTCCCCCTTCCATGTCTTGTTCTTTCTGTCTCTGTTGTCTTTCCCTTCTTTTTTGGCTAGTTCCTATTTATCCTTTATCCTTTTATCCTTTATGTCCTGGATAGGTTTAAGCGCCTTTCCCTTTGCTCCCATGGTAGCAGTGTTAGCTTTATAATTGTACACAGTACACTCTATTGTAAGTATCATAAGTGCTTATGGGTCTTTTGGCTCATAAGCAAGGATGCAAGCTCCTGAGGTGCAGAAACTGTGCCTTACTCATTTTTATATCTTCAGTGCCGACCCCAGGGTCTGGCATATAGTAGGTGCTCAGTAATGTTGACTTAGTGATAAGAAAAGTGGGCTAAGCAGCCTGTTAAATCAGAGGAAGCAGCAGACAGGGCTGGAACTGGGTGGATTAACTAGGATAAGCGAAAGACCTGTGGATCCAGAGTGCAGGAGACCAGCCAAGATAAGGAACAAGGACAGGCTAGGTGAAGGGGACTAGGAGATCAGAGATTTAGACAGAGATTCTGAGCATTAAATGGCAAGAACCCAGGTGACTGAACTGAAACAAGGGGCCAGTGTGGGGAAGAGACTTGAGTGGGTCAACACAGTGCCCTGGCAATGCGAATGGAGCCTGCTCTTGAACCGGGAGCCTGTTAGGGCTTTCGAGGTGGTCCGCCAGGAGCTAGACAGCTGTCTCCGAGTAGGGCAGGCAGACCCTCAGAAGGAGGCAAGGAAGAGGATGGGTCCTGCCATGGCCATTCCTGACGTGCTCTTTGTAGAGTGTAAACCTGACCCAGCACTGTTGGGGATGCCTTGTGTTTTCAAGCATTGTTATCCAAACAAGTGACAGATGCGCTTTTGTCATTTTATTGGAGTTAAATAGTCCCGTTCATTGTATGCAACCTCACATAATAACCAGTCAAAGGAAAAAACTAACTTCTTCTTCTTCTTTTTCTTTTAAATTTGAGAGGTGAATGAACAGTTCAGTAGACGGTTTTGTATGCGGGGGAATAAAAAGCAGCCTTCCTTGCCCTAGTGTCGGGCCTGATTGTGAGCACCAGCTATCGTTTTTCCCCTGGAGGTCAGGGGCAGAGTTTTTACAACATTAATGGTAATGGATATGTGAGGGATGCTGCCTTGAAGAAGCTGGAGTTCAGCTTAGGACTGTGGATATTCTTGAGTTTTCCACGCACCTTGGAGCCTGGAGTGGGCTTGCCTGTCCTCTTCACAGGATAAGACTTTTGTAAACAGGGATTTTTGAAGTCTTCACACTCTGTGAACTCCTTGTTGCAGATGACACAGTGCTGTATGTCCTCTCTGCACTTGGTAAGCATTGGTTGAACGGAAAGGCAAGTGTGTGCATGATGCTTATGGCCAAGCCTCTGAGGAGACAGAGCAAGGCCAGGGCCTGGCAATCGCCAGATTGTGGTCGTAGTTACTAGGGTTTGATGTCATCTGTGAAGTCTTTGCTTGAGCAGTTGCTGCTCAAGAGAGAGTTTTTCTTAGGCTAAGAAATAGTTTTTCTTAGGCTTCCTGACTCATTTTATTGAAATAAGTGTTCCTAATGTCTTTGTTTTTCCTCAAGGTGTTTGATGAGAGGGCGGCTAACTTCGAGCACCATTCAGGAAGGCTTGGTGCCACGGCGGAGAAGGCGGCCGCTGTTGGAACTGCTAATAAAGCCACAGTGGAAGGCATTCAGGCATCAGTAAAGACGGCCCGAGAACTCACACCCCAGGTTGAATTTTGTTCATTCTTCATTGTTTCAGTACCCACCGTGTAGTGTTCAGTAAAGGTCAATTACAAATCAGTTTCTGTACATTTTGAACACTTACTGAATATTGTCATGAAAGAAACACAAGGTGTCAAAATCATTTTTATGTTTTAGTTTCCTACAATGATCATAAACAACTTTTGAGGGTGGAAAAACCTGGTAAAGCAACCTCTGCTCACACGCATCCATAATTAGGGTGATATTTGGATAATCTCCAGACGTTAGTCTGTTTTCATAGTATAGCTTATGCCTTTCCCCATGTCTCTTTGAGGTTGTGTTCCTGACTTGCTTTCTTTCTACTTCATTAAATAATCAAATTATAGCCAGTGTGCTGTGAACAGTTTATTGGAAGAGTGGGGACAAAAGAAAACAAATTGGACAGGAATTTAAGATCTAATATGTGAGAGGTATTCTTTCTTTTTTTTTAAAAAGATTTTATTTATTTATTTGACAGACAGAGATCCCAAGTAGGCAGAGAAGCAGGAGAGAGAGAGGGGGAAGCAGGCTCCCCATGGAGCAGAGAGCCCGATGTGGGGCTTGATCCCAGGACCCTGGGATCATGACCTGAGCCAAAAGCAGAGGCTTTAACCCACTGAGCCACTCAGGCACCCCTGTGAGAGGTGTTCTTAAGAATATCAGTTCAAGGGCGCCTGGGTGGCTCAGTGGGTTAAGCCGCTGCCTTCAGCTCAGGTCATGATCTCAGAGTCCTGGGATCGAGTCCCGCATCGGGCTCTCTGCTCAGTGGAGAGCCTGCTTCCCTCTCTCTCTTTCTGCCTGCCTCTCCATCTACTTGTGATTTCTCTCTGTCAAATAAATAAATAAAATCTTTAAAAAAAAAAAAGAATATCAGTTCAACATCATTTAGTGTGATGTTTGCACATTTTCCCTAAGCAAATTATAGAAAATTCATTTTTTAAAAATAGATTTATTTGGCAGACGTGTATTATGTACCTGTAGTACATCAAGACCCATGCTAGGCTTTACACATCTGTGATACTGGCTAATGTATCCCTTTGATGGGAACTTGCAGGAAAGGATGGGAAAAAAAAATACACGTCTTCATTATTTATCTTTTGCCCACGTGGCATGTAACAAGTTAGGTTCTCTTGAAAAATCATACGTGTCCAACTTTTTAAAAGTACTTCCACAAAATATGAACATGTATAATTTTCTTTAAAAATTTCCATAAAGTGTGGGACATAGAACATAGGTATTTCTGTACAGAACTGAGATTCCTAAAAAAGAGAAACAGAAAACTACAGATACCAGCTTCAGCAAGAGTAAGGCTTTGGAGACAGATCTGGACCTGAATCCTCTGTGACCTTGAATTTCCTCATCTGTAAAATGAAGAGAATTCCTTCCTAATGGGTAATTTGGAGGACTGAGAGGATATACTTAAAGCCTGTAACTTACCAAATACTCGGTAAATGTTAGTTCCTTCCCTAACTTCTGTAACTGGTTGCTGGGAGCTCTTGAGCAAGTCACTTACGTTTCCTGAGTCTTGCTTTTTGAGTCTGTAAAGTTGCAGAAGTTACCTGTCCTGTTTCATAGGGTTGTTGTGAGGATTAAGTAAGATAATGGATGTGAAAGTACTTCGTTAACTGTAGACAGCTACTTTTTAATGAATGTTCATACATATCACTTTAAAGTAATTTTTAGTATCTTTCTTGGTGGTGCTTGGTAAGATGGAAGAGTCCACATCGAGGGTTGTTGTCAGTTCTGTGTGGGTTCTGAGGTGAATGCCATTTCCTTTGTCATTCTGTTACCTGCTCAAAAATCAGGCTATGACTATATAGCTTTCTGCACTGGCTCTGCGGGTGAGGTCCTTAGGAGACCTAAGTCTCCTGTGTTCAGCCTGCTAAGACTTGTGCATTTTTGGCTTTCTAGTGCCATCTGTAGGTGGAGAGGGGAAAGCTTTGCTGAATGTATTCCAGTGGGAGGACGCCCTGGGGTTTAAAGGTTGTTTTGTCATTGACAGGTCATCTCAGCTGCTCGCATCTTACTTAGGAATCCTGGAAATCAAGCTGCTTACGAACATTTTGAGACCATGAAGAACCAGTGGATCGATAATGTCGAAAAAATGACAGGTAGAGTTGTGTGTGAAGCTCTTACTGTCTAGTCCTAGAGGAATGAGTTCTGAGAAACTCGAGCAGGTCGGGTTATGTTACTCAGCTGTAATTGGATGAAGGGATGGTCATGTGCCTGACAGTGTACTTGGCCCTGATTAAGGCTGAGGCTTCTCATTCAGGCCTTGCAACTTTGAAGAGAGGCTCTTTGAGTCTCTTTTCTTTTAATTCTGCCCTCCCTGTGCGATGCTCATTGTTACAGCTCCTGTCTTCCCTTTGAATAGTGCCTTTGCTCGGTCTGAACCAGGGTTTGGTTTCAGAGGCTGGAGGCAGTGTTTGTGGATACAGTAAGTGTCCCTGTCATTTCCAGTGGGTTCACATTTCAAGGAACCACAATAGCTACCATTTAATACAACTTGTCTCAGAGTTTCCTTCAACTTGTCAACTACGTAGTTTTTTTTTTTAAAAAAGGAGAAACCAACCACCAACAAACGTGTGTCTGTACTAGGGAAGTGGCACCTCCAAACCTTCTTCACTGTCCGTGCAGGGAGGGATAGGCGAGGAGGGAGGAGATGAGGAACGTGGGCTCCTTGGCGTCCCTGCAGGACCTGCCGTGACAGGGTCCCTAGCAGCCAGAGATGAAAGTGGAGCTCCCGGGGTGTCGGAAGAGAGGTAACCGAAACAAGAAGCAGGCCGTCAAGGTTATTAGAACCCTCCTCGTGGCTCGTCTGGGGCAAGACCAGCTGCCAACAAGCAACAGATGGCTGTGGAGTGAGCCGGGCAGGGAGAAAATGTTATTAGCATAATGTGGAGATGCGGTGAAGGCCAGAGACGCCGTCCTCCCGTTGTCGCTGCGATTCCTGCGGGCCGCAGAGGACCCGAGAAGGCCGGTGACCACGGTCGGTATGGGTGTCGTGAATCTATATGGCCTCCTGGATGACATCTTCACTTTTTTTTTGAACTAAGGTAAATCACCTGGAAGCTTTTGATTGTTTAGGAAGGACTTAGGGCTAAAGGAGAGAATTCTGGGTGTTCTACTTTCACGTGAGAACCTTGAGTGGACAAGAGGGTTTTTGAGTCTCTGCTTTTCTAAAACAGAAACAAAATTCCATTTCTGTTCTGACAGGACTGGTGGACGAAGCTATCGATACTAAATCTCTACTGGATGCTTCTGAAGAAGCAATTAAAAAAGACCTGGACAAGTGTAAAGTAGCCATGGCCAACATCCAGCCACAGATGCTGGTTGCCGGGGCCACCAGCATTGCCCGCCGGGCCAACCGTATCCTGCTGGTGGCCAAGAGGGAGGTGGAGAACTCTGAGGATCCCAAGTTCCGCGAGGCTGTGAAAGCCGCCTCTGACGAATTGAGCAAGACCATCTCCCCCATGGTGATGGACGCCAAGGCTGTGGCTGGAAACATTTCTGACCCTGGTAAGCAGTGCCTGGCACCTCACTTGAGAGGTTACCTCAGGAAGCTGACAGGGTGCTGAGACGATTTGTACCCACCCTGCCACCACCATGTACTGCGTCTGGGAGCAAACACTGCAGATTCTTAGTTTGAGAATGCCAGATTAATCTTTTTTTTTTAAAGATTTTATTTATTTATTTGACAGAGATCACAAGTAGGCAGAGCAGCAGGCAGAGAGAGGAAGGGAAGCAGGCTCCCTGCTGAGCAGAGAGTGCGATGCGGGGCTTGATCCCAGGACCCTGAGATTATGACCTGGGCCGAAGGCAGAGGCTTAACCCACTGAGCCACCCAGGTGCCCCTAGATTAATTTTTTTATGTTTAAAAAAAAAAAAAATATATATATATATATATATATGGCACAGAATATTTTCTGCAATACTGGAAGGTTCATTGCGAGTTAGTTGCTTTGGACCGACTTTTCTGTGCTTTCTTCATGTTGCCTGACTAGATGGCTCTTGGCTCCGTTTAGTCATTATTTTGGAAATTTCTCAAAAATGGCATGAAAACCATTTTATCAGCCATTTAGCTTATGTAATGGGCATATCTTCTCTTCTGCTTTTCTTAAAATGCTTTTTTCTCTGTAATATATTTTTGGTTTCTGTCAAATCTGGAGGGCTTAAATTGACCTGTAGATCTCCTCTGAGAATATCATGATCCTACACCAAAGAATCTGGATTTTCTTTAGCTGAATTGTGAGCATGTTTTCAGTATTACTGAAGATGTTACCACTCCTTTGGTTAGAAACATCGGAATTCCTTCCTGTTGGGAGCATCCAGTGTGTCTGGCCCATGAGTGGAATCCAGGCACCGTTAGGCAGTGGGAAGGGCTGCCCTGTTTACCCTTAACCCAGGCAGGATCTTTCTCACATCTTCAAGCTACTGTCACTAAGGACACGCTCCATTTCCTAATTGGAGTTTCTAAAAGTTTGAGCAGAATTCCTGAATCCCAGGTGACCGGGTACCATAGCAGTGGCAGTTCAACCTAGGGGTTAACACACTTACTGCCAAGGTGAGTGAAGGAGTCGGGAGAAAGGTGAGACGTCCTCAGGGGATGTCTGCTCAATCTGAAACGACATCTTCCCTGTTCTGAGTTGGACAGGCTTATCTCTTGACGGCTTCACTGTCAAGGGGTGATGAGCACCACCTGAGCCCGAAGTGATCACACCCAGGAACGTCTTGAGTACTTGCTGATTGTGCAGGCAAGAAGGCACCCTGCCCACACCACAGGGATTAGCTCTCTGTAGGCCTAATGGCATCTGCCTGGCCCTTCCGGCCCTTCCCCTTCAGTCACTGCCTGTGGTGCTTCCTGGCAGCTTCACATGCAGCTTTTGTTCATAGAAACCAGTTCTGCGGCTGGACAGACGGTGCTCCAGGGCACTGACCTGCCTAGTGAAAGTGAGGGCATCTTGTGTTTAGGCCTGCAAAAGAGCTTCCTGGACTCGGGTTATCGGATCCTGGGAGCTGTGGCCAAGGTCAGAGAAGCCTTCCAACCTCAGGAGCCTGACTTCCCACCTCCTCCTCCGGATCTTGAACAGCTCCGTGTAAGTAGATTCGGAGTGACGGGGAGAACTGAGCCGAGGGGGCTAGAACTGTAGCAAGAGGGAGGTAAGCTGTGCTCGGAGCCTTGTGGATGAGGTGTCTTCGTTTGGCTTTTACCTGAAGCTTCCTTGGACACACAAGTTGACTTGCATTCCAGAACCAGTAGAGTCCTGCGCCCGTGCTTCTGTGCAGGGCGTGCTGGGTCGGTGGGGGTCATGGGCCTGGCCTGCTCTGATGGGGACTGACTGGAGCAGAGGTGCGCTGGCTTTGGCAAGTGTGGATGTGATGAGTGATGAAGTCGTAGGATGAGTTACTGAGGAGAGAGAAAGTGACCTGGTGGCGAGGAGATTTTTTTTGTGTTCCCAATTGACAAGGGCAAAACTGAGGTGATTAGATTTGTGTACAGTCTTCTTTACTTGACTTTTTTGTTTAGTAACAAAAATAATAGTCTGTTTTTTAAAAGTATATTTTCCTCCAACTATAATTTCAACTCTTTTTATGTTCCCCAAAGTGCCATAAATTTATTCTTCCGTAGGTAAATGGTTTCGGAGGAGGTTTAGCTGGGCAATAACTTATAGATACAAATCCTAGAATAGGAAATGGTAATTGTTCTAACTAACAGTATTGGAGACAGCTGGACTTTGGGAATAGCGCATCAAGGCAATAATTTGATTTACTTTCCTTGACTTACTTTCCTGTGTTTCATGTCAGTAAAAGATGGAAGTTTCTAAGTTGGTTGAGGACAGAATTGGGTCCTTTTGCCCAAGGCACAGTGCTTCTCTAGCCTCCAACGTTTCAGCTTCATTTGCTTCTTTGTAGCTGGGCTCTTGGTGCCTGGTTGGGGCCAGTGGAAGGGCTACTCTGGGGCCTGGCTTCTTATGGGATCGGCAAATTCCTGACACTTAGAATCAAGATCTTAGAGGTCAATTGGTTTAGCTACCCCTCATTGACAGATGAGGAAACAAGCCCTGGGGAGAAGTTAGTCACCTGTGCAACTGCCCTGAAACAGTCAGGACCACAAATGAGATCCATCCTCTTTGGGGAGCCTTGGTCTAGCAGTACTGTGTGTGCCTCCCTGGGATTCATCCAGAACTCTAGCTGCTGGCTTTTTGTGGAGAAGCAAGGAAGAAAATATGCATCTGTGGCGATTCAGGCAGGTGGTCCTTGTGCTCCGTGTGGGTGGTCTTATATGGAATGAACGTGGGTGGCTTTTCTGGGGATGCTTTTAAAGGAAAGGAAAGAGTTCTAGAGGAGAAGTAGTTCCTAGGGTTTTACTTACAACCCAGTAATTCTCTCTCTAGCTGGCCGATGAGCTTGCTCCTCCCAAACCACCTCTGCCTGAGGGTGAGGTCCCTCCACCCAGGCCCCCACCACCAGAGGAGAAGGATGAAGAGTTCCCTGAGCAGAAAGCCGGGGAGGTGATCAACCAGCCAATGATGATGGCTGCCAGGCAGCTCCACGATGAGGCTCGCAAGTGGTCCAGCAAGGTAAGTAATGAGGCTTTTCTTGTTGGAAAAGGATGAAGACATGCACACAGCCCAGGAAGAAGAGTCTGATTGGAAAGTTACCCTCTCTCTGCTTCTGGTTCCTGCTGTTGCCAATAACACGATCCTCTTCTTCCTCGTGGCTTAGTGAGATGTTGGAAAGGAGGTTCCTTTCCTCCGTCCGTGCAAGTGTCCATTGCTGCGACCTGCGACATTTGGGTTCTTTTAGAAATTGTTTTTCTTTCTCAGGATTGCTGAATGTCTTTAAGTGCTCTCTTGCTAAGTATCAATACTCCAGATGTGAAACAGTCTTCTGTGGGCTCTGCTAGAGTTGGCTGAAGTGTTTGCATTTTCCTTCTGTTTTCCATGAAAGCAGGTATGTGCTTAGGAGCTATGTGCTTTGTCCTTTTCTCAGAATCATCTCACCTCCCAATTCAAGACCACTCCAGGCTAACTCTAGCTCCACAAATCTGAAAGTGTAAATATTCATGTGGTCGGTGAAAATGTGGGTGCTGCACCTGTCAGACCCTGTGAATAACTTTTGCCTATTTCCCCTGAAGTGATGAAAAAGTGCTTGGTAGATTTTCTAGATAAGAACTAAATATTCTTGCTCACCGGGTGGTGAAATGTACTTTTAACTCAGTTCTCAACTGTCTGTAATACGACCCCCTCTTCTAGATCTTTATTCCCGCCATTTATTTGCCTTTTCCTGCCCTTGGCCATCTCAGGCTTTTGTATTAACTGTAGTTTCCGGGGGACCTTCTACTTGCAGCTGATCTTGGGTTTTTCCAGGCTGGGAAATCGACCTTGGTTTTTGAAACTCTCTATTTTTCTGTGCTGTTAGCTGTGAACCTAGGTTCTAAGAAGGAATGAATAGTGACCTTGCTGGTGTTGGGCCTGGCCGTGGAATTATTTATAATTCTACCTTTCCACCTGGGGCGTGCACACCTCCAGGACCATTTGCAGAGTCCCAGTGCATGTGGAAAGAGGGGTGGAAGGGACAGTGGAGCTCGGTTTTACTCAAAGATTGTAAAGGCAATCTAAATTTCATTAGATTTCAGCATGGGGCACCTGGGTGGCTCAGTTGGTTAAGTGGCTGCTTTCGGCTCAGGTCATGATCCCAGGGTCCTGGGATTGAGCCCTGCATCAGGCTCCCTGCTCAGTGGAGAGCCTGCTTCTCCTTCTTCCTCTGCCTGTCGCTCTGCCTACTTGTGCTCTCTCTCTGTCAAATAAAGAAATAAAAGCTTTAAAAAATAAATAAGTAAATAAATAAATTTCGTTACAATAAACCCAGATATATCGTGTAGCAGGACACAAAATACACTTGAATTATAAACAAACTTAAGGGGCAGACAGCATCGGCCTACATATTTACCCCACTTTCCCGTTTGTGGCCAGGAGTCTTTAGGTCTGACTGTGTGCAGGCTTGGAGCATTGGAGAATTGCCGACTTTGAGCTGTGAGTCAGGAGCTCCTTGACCATGTGTGTTTGGGGTGGTGAGGGTGGTATGTGTTTGTGTGTCTGTCTTTGCACACCTTGAGACTCTACTCCCCAGCAGCAGTGAGCTGGCCTCTCCTCTAAGGAGTCCTGGTTGATGAGTCCTGGTGGAGACAGAATTTAGGGAAAGGGTTTAGAATGTACCTGAACCCATTGTTTGCTCTGAATTCTCCAACTTTGTCTTCACCTTTTGGAGACCGGTTTCCTGTGCAGGATAAGAATTTTAGGAGCGATAGCAACCTCAAATAAACTTACAAGTAAACTCTTCCTCTTGGTTAGAGATGTTTGATATAAAGAACTTGTGTTCTGGGATGCTGGGCCAACTCACTAGGTAGAGCACGTGACTCTTGATCTTGGGGTTGTGAGTTCAAGCCCCACGTTAGGTATAGAGATTACTTTAAAATTTTTCTTTTTTTTTTTTTTTTAAAGAAGGACGTGCGTTACCATTCTTCATATACTTGGCTTGGCTTCATTTAGGCAGTTCCTTTTGTTTGCTTTCCCCTCTGCCTATTTCACATCTGATCACACTGCCGCTTGCCCTGGCCTTTCGGAATCCCCATCCATGGTATTAAATCCATTCTTTCCCCATCACAGGTCCTGTTCTCTCATGGGTACTGATTTGGGCTCCTCTGAACTCAGCGTTGGTCAGTAGCTATGTTCCTGAGTTATCTGTGAAGTATGTACCTTAAGGTTGGATTGAGAACCCTGCTGTGCAACAGGAGAGATTTAAGTTGTACCCCGGGAACAGCTTTCTGGGTCAGTAGTAGCAATGGGTGCAGGAGGAGGTCATGGAGGTGTTTGTGTCCAAAGGCCTTGAGGGGATAGAGAGAACTGGTCTGAAGTGTGGGTTTTCCCTGAGATGGGAATCTGGGTGAGGCCCAGTCTGGAGGCTCCTTTCCACTGGCTGATTGTGGGGGATTTGACAAGTCCTCCTCACTCATCACTGCATTCGTTTTCTGTGCCTCTTTCCTGGTTTGCTGTCCGTGGCTTCTGCTGTATCATTTTTAAATGCTGGGATCTTTTAACTCCTGCTGGAAATAATGATCTGTCTGGCAACTTGCAGAGCTGACCCAGGTCACTTCCTGTGTCCCAGAAGATCTAGAACAGTTTCCATAGGAGCTAGTGGGGGCTGGGGGGTGGGGATCACTTTGTTCCATTCAGAGCAAGTTGTGTGGCCACATTTACTTTTTTCCCTCTGGATTCCTTTTAAAGGTAATCAGCTACTATTGTTTGGTTGTTTGGCTCCTCAGAAATGTTATGACATGAAAATTATTCTTGGCAAGTTTAACTTTGGTGGTAAGTGTATAAATAAAAAAGGGATGCCACTTGCTTTCTTGGTTTACATTTTTCTCGGGAAACCTTTTGCCTTTGGAGTGAGTCTCTTTCTTTCCCTCACTGACAACAGTGGGGACTCTGGCTGGTGCTGGAGGCTGAGAATCCCCCTTCGGTGGAGTTTGGTTTGTCTGGCTTCTGGAGAGGTGCCGTTTTTTTTTTCCCATCTTAGGCAAGCTTTGGTTACTAAACCAAGTGATGCTCAGCTCCCCTGTCCTACTGCTCTGACTAACACTGTCCCTGTTTCTCATCCTCCCTGCCATCGACAAAGCCGGGTAACCGGGCCGCTGAGGTGGGTGTAGGTGTTGTAGCTGAGGCAGATGCGGCTGATGCTGTTGGGTTCCCTGTCCCCCCTGACATGGAAGACGATTTCGAACCTGAGCTGCTGTTAATGCCATCCAATCAGCCGGTCAACCAGCCCATTCTGGCCGCGGCTCAGTCCCTGCATCGGGAAGCTACCAAGTGGTCTAGTAAGGTACTGATCTAGCACCCCCGGCGGGGCTGCTCTGTATGCATCCGGCCATGTGCAGCCTTGACACATTGCATCACTCATGATCTGTGCAAGTCCTGTGAGTCTGAGCGGGGCGGGCCTCTGTCTGTCTGCACCTTGTTGTCAGGACTGGCTTCACGAGTTTGATAGGTCTGCTAATGCCCGATTAATTGGATTGCATTTATGACCAGTGGGGGGTAGAGATGGGTCACTTTCTGAAAGGATTCGTTTTCTTACTGACCTCGGGGCCACGATTAGAACCCTAAAGCCCTTGGGAAGTTCTGGGTCTCTCAATGACTTGCAGGTCAGGAACCACTATAGACCATTAAGAGGTCACCTGGCCTGACCATGGAGCTTGGCCTGCCACCCCGTCCTCTGCTGACCTGTCATGGATGGCTCAGGTGGAGTGGGCCGGAGTGGGAAGCAGCTTTATATGGCAGGGTCTCTGGGGCGGACTGCTTGCTGCCCTGCACTTGGCTGCCTGGCAGATGCTGGCCTTGACGGGAACCCACAGGGAAGGGGGCTTCACTGACTGCTTGTCCAGGTGTTCCAGGGGGATGGGCTGGGGGTGGAGAGCAGAGAGCACTCAGGGCTGCAGGATGGGCAGCCACAGAGCTTTGGCCTTGGGACTGAACCAATACTGGTGTGGGGAGTGGAGGAGGAGGGTGATCACTTTTTTCCCTTTGAAGGTAGCATGTTGCAAGAAGAAAGGGTTTGAAGAGTGATGGATAATAACTAACCTCAGCACCACACTGTTTTCTAATCAAGTTCATGAATCCTGGAACGATCCCAGGTCTACCCTGGAAGAGATGGGCCCAGAAGGCCATGTCTAACCCGCTCCTGTTCTCGTGATTTTTTCCCTTCCCCATATTCTCTGTGGCCTCCGTGATTGCCTGAGATGTCACATGCCTCCCAGCATAGCGCTCGGCCATCTCTGGGTGCCTGTGGGGGTGTCTCACAGGGTGCCCAGCAGGGCATGGTTTGTGTATGCCTCACTGCCTTGTGCAGAAAATTGAAAAGCGTGAGGGGAAAAATGAGTAGGGCCTGACCTTTTAGGTAGTTTTGAACATTGCGATTGTTGTTTCTGGTTGTTAGCAGCCAAAAGGTGCACCTTTTGAGGGCATAAAGTAAATTTCTTATACATTTCTTTATTACAACCCATGAGGGTTTTAATGAACCCAAATACCCCATTGAAGGTAAACTGCTATGAGCTGGAGTGGGGGCTCCATGTACAGCTTGACTCATGACTTGTACTTTTCTGCTCTTGGCTGAAGGTCTCTTTAATTGAAGCCACTTAGCTGAGAGGACTGAGGAATTGATTCTTGGCCTTTTAAAATGTGACAAATTAAAATAACATGTTCCCTGAGGCCGACAGGACAAATAAGACGCAGTAGCAGGGAGGGCAGGAACAGTCTAGGTGAGAAAATAGATCTTTTCTCACCAAAGCTGATAATAGTTACTTGGTTTAAATCCTAGCTCAGCAGCCATAGTCCTTGGCTGCTATTTGTAACAAGAGTTAGGGTGAAGAGGATGATTTCAGCGTCTGGAAAGGCTCCTCTGTATTTTTCCCCTCAAGCAAGCTCTCCTGCTTTCCCCTCCTGAAAGGGAAATGCCTGTTTAACCAACTTCTCTGTCCCATCCTCATTTTGATTGACATGATTAACCTGGAGATGAAGTGCTCGTTCAGTGCTATGCGGGGAGCACATATTGCCCTTCCAGACTAATCTGCAGGTCTTCCTCTTTTCAGTAGGGTCGTCTCTCTCTGTCTCTCTCATGGAGTGCTGGGAGGAGCCCCCCGGCTCCCTCTTCTCTCTGTCCTCCTGTACTGTCTGTATCACTCAAGAACAGTCCTTTTCTAATCTCCTCACCCTTCCAGAGGCTGCTAGAGCAGCAGGCTCCCTCCTCTCTTCTCTGCACTTCTTCCTTCCTTCCCTAACTTGGCCACCGTGTGGGCTGAGCTCATATTATATCTTTGCTTCTCTCTCTAGGGCAATGACATCATTGCAGCAGCCAAGCGCATGGCTCTGCTGATGGCTGAGATGTCTCGGCTGGTAAGAGGGGGCAGTGGTACCAAGCGGGCACTGATTCAGTGTGCCAAGGACATTGCCAAGGCCTCAGATGAGGTGACGCGGTTGGCCAAGGAGGTTGCCAAGCAGTGCACAGATAAGCGGATTAGAACCAACCTCTTACAGGTACGCAAGGGTAGCGTGTGTGTGTGTGTGTGTGTGTGTGTGTGTGTGTGTATGTGTGTGTCTGAGTTGGGGGCATGGGAGGGAGAAAGCAGGAGAGAGAAAACTGGATGAGCAAGGAGGAGGCGGAGGAACTCTGAAGAAATAGCAGAAAGGGGAAACACACGTATATTTGGGAAAGACAGGAAAACTTCTTGCCTAATCATATGAAAAAATTATAATGCTTCCTTTCTGAACAGAGGGACTGTACTAATCCTAGGGAGAAACCAAGTGGGATTCTGTGGCTAATTTACAGGGTGCCTTCTGCACGCCAGCCTCTAGGACATCAGAGGTAGAGAAGTCGTGTCCTCAAAGAGCTTATGGGCAAGGAAAACATTAGAAACATGCTAAATTAAGTTTGCTTCTTAGGTATGCGAGCGAATCCCAACCATAAGCACCCAACTCAAGATCCTGTCCACGGTGAAGGCCACTATGCTGGGCCGGACCAACATCAGTGACGAGGAGTCCGAGCAGGTATGTGTCCGCTGCTTCTGGTTTCTTACCAATAGTTTTGGAGCCCCTTTATAGCGATTTAACTCAGCTTTGGGGAAAATCTGACCTGTGACTTGAGTATTCAGTATGTGGAATGGACTCTTAACTCTCTTAGAAGGGCATCTGTGTTGCATAGATGCGTCAGAAACTTCGAAGGGGAAGGAAAGTTCTTATGCAACTTTTGTCACTTTACAGAGGGGAAGCTGAGGCCTGGGGTGACGTGCCAATTAACACTTGGGACTCTGCTCAGTTCTTTGTCTCCGTGGAATAGGCGTTGACTCTCCGGAGGCCTCCAGTTCCCGTCCACTCCTGCCCGTTGTGTCTTTGCGGCTGGAAAGCACTTGTGCTTCCCAGCTCACCGGGTGAGAAGTACCTGGGGAGGTGAAGAGTGTCGGCTTTTCAGGGGCCTGAGACAGGCATGTGCTGAGGCTGAAAGGTCGGCTCAAAGGAGGTGCTTCTCCTGGTTTCTTTGACAGACACTGAAATAAAGTTGGTGGGAGGGTTCTTTTAAGGGCTGGCAACCACTTTTTGGAGTCTGTCCTCTTTCGCTGCCTCCTGGAAACGTGGCCCAGGACTATAGGGAAAGCCCTCCTTTGGGCATCTCTTCTCCGTATCTCCTCTCTAGTCAGCCCTACTGTGAGCCAGTCTACTAGCGTCCTCTTACTGTAGGTAGCACGTCTTTCGTTGAACTGCCCAGATGGGCTCACACAGATACGCATGTGAGTAGGGGTTAAAAAAAAATAGAGGGGCGCTTGGGTGGCTCAGTTGTTAAGTGTCTGCCTTCAGTTCAGGTCCTGATCCCAGGGTCCATAGATCAAGCCCCACGTCAGGCTCCCTGCCTGGCATCCTGCCAAGGATGCTGTGTCTCTCTCTGTCAAATAAAATCTTTTTTTCTTTTTTCTTTTTTTAAAGATTTTTATTTATTTACTTGACAGAAAGAGACACATTGAGAGAGGGAACACAAGCAGGGGGAGTGGGAGAGGGAGAAGCAGGCTTCCTGCCAACCAGGGAGCCCGATGTGGGGCTCGATCTCAGGACCCTGGGATCGTGACCTGAGCTGAAGGTAGACACTTACTGCCTGAGCCACCCAGGTGCCCCGTCAAATAAAAACTTAAAAAAAAAAAGGAAAAATAAAAGTTTGTCTTGAGTTCCTCTCCCTGGGGAACTCACAGGGTAGTTTGGGAAACCACCCTGATCTCAGGCCAGGAGCACTTTGGAGGAGACAGGGAGGCTACGGTCTAGTACGAGTGGTGCTTTCATGGCAGTTTTCATCCAATAGTTCTCACCCTCACCCTCCTCGTGCACCATGGGTATTGGATCTTCACCCCTGACTATTCTAGGCAGGGTGTGGGCACTGGGCTGTTTCCCATCATGTGGTCTCATCTCAAGAAAAGGAAGTGGTGGAAACAGAGAAGGAAGGATAGAACTCATAGTTTCAGACCATGTCATTTAATTAACCAACACAAATGTATTCTGAGAATATCTACTACGTTCTGCCTCATATTCTAATAAAAAAGGATAGACACTGATAGTGTGGAAGAATGCAAAAACACAGGACTGCAAGTCAGAAGTTTTCAGTCCTCATCCTGATTACTGTGTAAGTTTGGTTGCAAATCTCCTAACCTATCTGGGCCTCAGCCTCTTTGTTGACTGAGTGAAAAGATCAGCTGACCGGGAATTTAAGCCCATAGTTATGCCTCTCAGAGCTGATGAACCCTTAGAAACTGCCTGGACAAATTTTACAGATGTGAACATTTTCCAGGGAAGAATCTAGAGACTTCACAAAATCCTCAAAGGGTCTATGGCTCAAAAATAGTTTTTTTGTTTTGTTTGGTTTTTGTTGGCTCAAAAAGAGATAAGAATTAAGAAATGGGAGCTAATGAATCAATACGTTCTCTGACTTTCTGTGCTGGAGTCCTAGTATGATCCTAGCCCTGTAAGCTTGTGTGCTTAGGAGATTTATTTATTTAGATTTTCATGGATTTAGGGGCGCCTGGGTGGCTCAGTGGGTTGAGCCGCTGCCTTCGGCTCAGGTCATGATCTCAGGGTCCTGGGATCGGGTCCCGCATCGGGCTCTCTGCTCAGCGGGGGGCCTGCTTCCCTCTCTCTCTCTCTGCCTGCCTCTCCATCTACTTGTGATTTCTCTCTGTCAAATAAATAAATAAAAAATATTAAAAAAAAAAAAGATTTTCATGGATTTACAAATGATTGGTTTGTTCATTTGGTTATTTCTTCATTCATTGTTAAAATTATATATTTATGAAATACCTCTTTTGTGCCAGACACTGGCCTAACACGGGGCACAGCATTGAACAAAACTCACAAAAATCACTGCCTTTGTGGAACTTAAATTTTAAATAAAATCAGGAAAAACAGACAAACTAGGTAAAATTTACATAAAGTGTAGTAGTTAGTACGGATGGGTTCTATGGAGAAAAATGAAGACTTGGAGGATGAGCAATGCTGTCACTTGGGAAGGTGTTTGGGATTTAAAGTAAGGTGGGCAAGGGGTGCCTCACCAAAGTGACTTCTGAGCGAAGATCTGAAGGAGGTGAGGGCTGAGCCACAAGGGAAAAGCATTCAGGTAGAGGGAACAGTGAGAGCCCGAGGCAGAAGCTTGTTTGAAGAGCAGGCAAGAGTATATGCTAGAGGCCGGTTGAGGGTATAGTACATAATCAGGGGTGGGTTTTTTGGGGTTCTTTTTGGTGCTCCCCCTAACCTCCCAGTGATGCAATAAGTACGGGGATCCCGGTCGCAGGCAGGGGGACCTGCAGCCCATGCCAAGCTTGGGCTGGTTTTGAAGGAAGGGCCGCCTCTGGGATGACAAGTAATGGAGAGTTTCTCTTTCCTTGCAGGCCACAGAGATGCTGGTTCACAATGCCCAGAACCTTATGCAGTCTGTGAAGGAGACCGTTCGAGAAGCAGAAGCTGCTTCAATCAAAATTCGAACAGATGCTGGATTTACACTACGCTGGGTTAGAAAGACTCCCTGGTACCAGTAGGCACCTGGTCAAACCTGGTTGGCACAGAAACCCCTACTAAATGGAATGAAATGATCTGAGTCCCAGAAGATGCCAAGAATTGCTAGGGGGTTATTGGCCACATCCTGGCCTGACATAACAGAAAGGAATGGGGCCTCTTCACTTTAGAAACCATTTATACTCTTGTCATGGACACTTTGAAATGTTTCTCCGTATAAAGCCTGTATTCTCCAACACAGTTATACTTGTGCACACTCTATCCCAATAGGAAGGCTGGGTTTCTAGCCCATGGACTTCACATAAGCTCAGAAGCCAAGACTTAACACCCTGCTCTGCCCTCATTCCCTAGGGGACAGTTCCTCTTCTGCTTCCTTTTCTCTTCCCCCTCCCCTCCAATCCTCCCCACCAGGGTCCCAAGACCCAGGCCCAGGCAAGTTAGTTAAGAAGGAAATCACTGTGCCTCCAAAATTTGTTTTGGCTTTCCGTGTTGCTCCTGACCCTGGCTGTGCTATCTGGGTCCTTTTCAGAAGTGAGCTTGCTGCTACAAGGGAAGATGGCCTCTGGGGAGCCCCAGCACATGGGGCCTGGATTCACCTCTTGCCCTTCCCCAGGTTAATCCTTCTCACTTCCCACAGTGCAAAACCAAATTTCACTCTCAGGAGGAAATCACAGAATCACACGATTCTGTCTTTACCTTGCCCCTGAGCAACGTCTGTGCTAGGGAAGCTTCCTGTCCTATATCCCGCCTCGGCCTGTGAAGGTAGCCATCCCACACACTGTGTGTCCTGGTGCTCTCTGCCGCCGGAGGGGCAGAGTAGCCGGGCGAGGCCCTGCCCTTCTTCCCGGCATGGCCACTCTCAGGCACCTCATGCTTTGTCACTGCCTGCAGAGATCTGTGCTGAGGCCTTATCATTCATTCTTAGCTCTTACTGTTCTTTCTGAGCTGTAATGCTGCATTTAGTTTTTAACCAAATCATGTCCCCAATCCTGGCTTTTGTATTCTTCCCTCATACCCTTCCTAAACAAGATTTTAAAGATATGTGTTTGTTCATTGTAATTTTGAAAGATCCTTTTTATCCTTTGGAAATTCACCTAAGAACTGGTGCTTGCCCCCCAGGAATGTTTAATAGAAAGGCAATCCTGTCTGAAGGGCACTTGCTACCTAAGGGAGATTGGTACTTGCAGTCTGGAACTCTGGCTCCGTTGGGGATGAATCAGTGGGAAATAGTGCTCTATATTCCTACCTCCCTCAACCAAGTCCCTGTTATCCCCACCTCCCTCCCAAGTACCAATGCTCATGAGTAATGGATATAATATTTAATTATCACCGTTAAGTTTCCTATTAGCAAAGTGAGAGAGAAGAATTTTTCCTGTTTTGCGTTATCACTGCTGTCGAAGCATTGCCCAGCACATGAAATCCTACTTTTTCCCAAAGCCAGAACTGGATGAGTAAAGGAGTAAGAACCGTTGCCTGAATGTCCTTTCTTCTCACTTCCAATGTGTGTTAAATCCCAACATCTACTGTGTAAAACCTGTCTTCAGTTGGTACTGTACACTCAGGCTTCCTCTATTTTCTTTTAACTGATGAATATTATTTTCAAGGCCCTCAGCATATTTGTATAGTTGCTTACCTGATATAAATGCAATATTAATGCCTTTAAAGTATGAATCTATGCCAAAGATCACCTTTTGTTTTATGAAAGATTACTTAGAGGAAATAAGAAAAATCATGTCTGCTCTCCAGGTTCTTCCAGTGTTTTGAGACACTGGTTTACACTTTATGCCGATGTGCTTTTCTCTAATATCAGTGCTCAAGACACAGTGAAACAAAAAAAACAAAAAACAAAAAAATCCCTGAAGACTGATTAGAGACATCATCACAAAAAACTACATTTATAAGCTAGGATTTGTTATATGCAAATATTTTCTGCCTCTTCTTTTGTTCTGTTTAAAACAATAAAGTGCATTTGTATAAATAATGCTTTAAATGATGGGTATATTATTTTAGCAGAAACATTTAGATCAGCTTTCTCCTTTGTTTTGAAAAATAGCCAATGAAACTAATCCTCAGGATCTCAAAACCAAAGAGGTTTATTTAATCCATGTGTTGAACTGGATGAACAGCGTACTAGTACTGTATAGCAGCAGTGTATTTACCTAACGAGGGTCCGTGTACTGAACCCCAGCTTTGGGGATTTTACAGCAGGAGGAGGTGACAGGAGTGAACAAGAGGAGGAAAACACCAGATGTGGTCCATTCTCTGGCTGAAGTAGTCTGTTGTCATCTTGAACAGCCCCAGCTAGTGGTGGGGATCGTCACCCTGACAGGGCCACAGCTGTTATGTGTACAAGAACACTGCAGGTCTATTGCTTTTATATTTCAAAGCCCAAGGTAGAACGATAGGGCTGTCAGAGATTCACCAGGACTATAAGGCCGAACTAGCTTTGGGGACATATTCCTCTTGCTTGAGGAAGCACAGACCAAAAGTAGGAGTAGGTACTTGGGATTAGAAGGGACACATCACTGTTTTTGCCCGATTTTCTGGATCTGAAAGGGGTCACTAAAGAGAGAGAGTGCTGCGGACTACATTTATTCTGATTTAGAAGTGTTGCTGACCAGGGAGGCAAGATTCCAGATTGCTGGAGTTCAAGAAAAATGTCCAAGGCTACGGAATGAGCTCGGCAATATCTGAAAACAAATTCTCATTTTTGTTGCTCACCATATGTTCATGGGTGCCACCTTCCTGCTGCCCTATATTTTTTAGTTGTTTTCTCAAATCAGAGGACTCTAAGAACAGTGAAGACCAGCATCTTCCAAGGGTTGTTCTATTGTACTTTAGGGATGAATCCATCACATGAATTCTCTCTGAATGATGGTAACTTCCTCATGCAAAAAATTCTTAGGAGGTCTCCTTTAAGAATTTATAAAAAGGGACCATTCTGAGATTAACTGGATTCTGTGTCTGAAAAATATTCTGCTACTACTAATTATTCATGGATCTTTGTTATTAGTAGGTGGTGGTGATGATAGGGAGAGTAACTTTGATCACTTGCTGCTCAGTCTCTGGCCAGAGGGTGATGCTCAGAGAAAGTATCCGTGGCTGTTGACACACTGAGGTGAAGAGAGGAGCACTTGCAAGTGCTTCGCAGCAACCATTACACCTTATGTGATGATACAGAACAGAATCCGGTCATGGTTAGCCTGCTGTGATGCTGACGTGTGTCCATCTGAGAACGCTCAATCAACAGTCAAGCTAAAAAATCAACTTGTTGCTTTCACCTTTTTATTGACAGTATAGCCAGATTAGAGAAAGGATTTGCTGGATTCAAATTAATAAATACAATAATTTAATTGTAAAAGGAATCAGTCTACTTAGAAGTTATAGCAGAAATTGCTACAGACAATGGACTCTTGGCATGTAATCTGCTTTTTTATATATAAGAGAAGGGAGCACAGAAAGAAAATTGGATAGTCCAGATACACCTGGTTGAGATTAGGGGTTACGCAGAAAGAAAAGCAAATGTACTGATTGTCCTTTTGAGATAGGACATTAAAAGACATTAAAAATTAAAGCAATCAGACTGGGTAATTAACCTTAGGCAAAGGAAATAAATATTTGGCAACATCTTGCTTTTAGCTGCCAAGCTGATTTGGTTACCCAAGAAATTTCAAATTTGCAAAAAGTGCCGTTTCCTATTAGATGAAAGGCAGGCTGGGTATCCTAGGCAGGCAAAGGTAAGAAGGCTGCTGTCTGGTGGGCTCTCTGTAGCAGCAGCGACCTCTGGCCCTTGAAAGCAGAATGGGATGAATTTAAGGGCCATTCTTAGCATTACATGGAAAAGGGAGTTATAAACCAAGACGAAAGAAGAGAATGGAGTCAGTCATAAGAAGAAAACTAACAGCATAAGCAAGAACAAGTGGGAACCATGAAGAACAAGCACTTGTATCTCTCAGCCTTTTCCATTCTTCGTGTCTAATGAGGCAAAATGACTGGGCAAGGACTTCAAAGCCAGTTAAGTTGAGTGAAAGGATACAACCCTAGACTGACTTCCCAACCAAGATGATGGTTTCGTCAGTGTTACTGAGGATCTTGTTACTGCCTCAATATCATGTACTTCCGAGTACTTTGTCAGTACAGTGGAGACGTTCAAATAACAATTATGACAAGTTTCAGGAAGGAACCTATTGGCCACTGTAGCCTTGGGAAGTAAAGACTATGAAAAGAGAGCTCCCCCTGAAGACAAGGGATGCAGATAAATTCAAGACCTTAAGAACAACAATAAAAAAGATAAAAGAGTAAAAAAAAAAAAAAAGTGAAGACAGTGAAACAGGCACATTTTCTTGCTTTTGCTGAACAAGGGCTTGAGGACTTTAGGCTAACAATGGTTTAAGTGGTATAGATAAGCTTTATAAAACATGAAGGTGGCAAAGTTCACTTCAGTTTTGCTTTGATGTTTAATTTGCTTCAAATTTCAAATGCTTGTGCTTGCAGTAACTTCCTAAAAGCAGAAGTAGTGTTCCCTTTTATTGCCTTAATAAAGCATTCGCCCCTTTGATACAAATGATATTGACTATACTATCTAACGGCTGAGCTAGTGGCACAAAACGGAGATGGTACTTCCTGCAGCAAGGTCCCTGTAAATCAAAATCTGAGCTTTACGTAAAAATCTTATTTATAAAAAATACAAGACCAAGTACAGTGAGAATGGAGCCTGGAGCCATGGGGCTCCCTGCCTGGGCCAGTGGAAGTGGCTTTTGCTACAGTGCTTGCTTAATGGCACAAGTGAAAAGCTGAATAAGGCAAACACTTGAAGAGGCAGTTTTTTGTAAACTTCTTGGGGTGGGGGGAACTTCCTCTGTTGGGACAGATGCTGATTTGGGACGGCTAAGATCAGGTGTGACGCTGGGCTGCACTTGTGATACATCATATTACAGATGGAGACAGCTCCTGCTGAGATCAGTTCACTTGTTTTAGGGGAGAGGTTATCACTGCAGCTTTCTGCCTTTACTGTTGTTACAATGTGGAGCCTCCAGCTGAGCCCCCCACCCCCCCATGGAGGCAATCACCTCCAGAATCTTCCTAACTGAAAAGATAAAAAAATAAGCTAAGTCATTCAAAGTTTCCTTAGCTTAGACCTCTTCAGAACCCTACATTGATTACTAAGCAACTTCGTTAGCTGTGTGTAGCTCAACAGGAACTTGGACTAGAATATGGATTCCCGCTTGGTACCTAACAGTAATAAACTATAATGACACTAGGAAAACAAACAGATCTTGAGGAATTTTGGCCTCTTCTCATGTTCTCACTTGGAACTTTCCAGCTTTCGTGACATATTTGACTCCTTTAAATGGCTTATATTTCTCCCCATACATGTCCAAGCGGTTTACTTTTAAGCCTGTGTCAAAAAGAACAGGTAAGGAAAGGAACAAATTATTTTCCTGGCCACAGCAACCAACAATTACTTGTTTAGCAATGAACATTACCCAGTATATCTGACATTAACCCAGTGTCCCTTCTACCATTTGGAAGCAATCTCCCTTCTACTATTCATGTGTTACAGCACTGTGGGGGGATGTTTTTAGTTTAGATTCCCATGTGGGCCAGGAATGTCTTTGAAGGACAGTCCTTCCTGTGAGTATGAATGACTCCTTCCTTCGTGCTTGGATGAGGAGGGTCTGGTGGAAGAAAGCTGTGTGAAAGAAGGAGCTCTGCAAAATCATCGTACCTGAGAGGATGGCCCCACAGCCCAGGGTGGCAGGCAAACAAGCTGTTGTTCTTTCTAAAGAGGCAACGCTCCTACCCTCTGAAGCTCCCGAGAGCTGACCTCAGCAGAACTCAGTTCACCCTTAAACACAAGTCAAAACTTGTCCTTACCAGAAATAGCGAGCTGCTGAATCTTGAACTGTATGTTGAGACTTGGATTTTCTTCTGGCTTGGGTGCTCCAGACTGTAAATTTACCAGTCCTTTAAGACTTGGGAGCTTTTGAGGAGTAATTTTTCCCACATCCCATGTTAGTACCTTAAAAAGGCATAAAAAAACAAATACGATCTGAACCATTTGCTAAGCACAGATGTTCAAAAGGCACCATAAACTTCTGTACAGAATGAAGTATAGTGTCTTGGAAACAAGAGACCTGGGATCTTCATGGGATTTTACCACAAATCAGTTCTGTGACTCTGAATGGCAAGGGCAGAGAACCAACATTTGTAGAGCATCTACCTACTTTTGGATATAGCACTGCGCTTAGCACTATTTATACG
This sequence comes from Mustela nivalis, assembly GCF_964662115.1. Taxonomy (NCBI): domain Eukaryota; kingdom Metazoa; phylum Chordata; class Mammalia; order Carnivora; family Mustelidae; genus Mustela; species Mustela nivalis. Next base: position 135,286,810 of record NC_139021.1, read on the forward strand.
TTATCTCAAAGAGGCCTGTGATGTAGCTTTTGTCTTCTTAAAAAGAAACTGAGGCTCAGTGGTCAAATGACTTGCTCAAGGTCACACAGCTAGTTTAGAGGCAAAGTTGGGATTCGAACCTGATCTGATTTCAAATGTTCTTTCTACTATACCACCTTCACTGTAAGTCTCTGGGCCTCAGTTTACTCTGCTGTAACATGAGAAAATGGAACCTAAATTGGTGTTTTTTAAACTTTTTAGCTTTCTTTGGTCAAGAAAAATCTTTAGTTCAGAAGCTCAGTACTAGTCAAGAAAGTGAGACTATTACAGTTGAAGCCAAGGTGATGGGCCAGGGATCTGGAGCTCTGCCTTCATTTCTCAGCCCTGGGTAATCTCTGGGGAGATTCTTCAAATCCTTAGAACAGGATTTTTAGACAGATGATCTTTAACATTCAATGATTTTATTTAAAAATACGCCTTTTCACTTAGCAGGCAGTTGAAAAGAATCATACTTTTTACCCAAGCAGAAAGCTGAGAGGAAACCATCTTTTATAATTTCTCTGAAAACCCATTGCTAAAGGCACATTTATTTTATATGGTGAGAAGCAGCTTTCCTAGCCAGCATCCCCTATGGAAGAGTATGAACAGTGCTTTTAAATTAAAAAGAAAGTTTGTAATGATCAATTACTACAGAAAATTTAATTAATACTAACTTCTTATATCCAGATACTGTTTTTCTCTTTCTAAAAAGGTTTTTACATCTTCCTCAGCGAATATGTCTCTAGATTACCAATGGATGAAGAAAGGCACACTCTGAAGGGTAACAGAATGAGTCTCAGCAGCAGACATGGGATTCCCTCCGCAGCCAGGGGTGAGAGCACAGCTCAGTATGCTCTCCAGGTCTTGTTCGGAACTTTAAACCCTTCCTTCCACCCTCCCTGCCATCATAAATAAAGACTGCAGAAACATTTGCTCACTCTTGATTAGAGGGAGCTGTACCTTGGTAACTGGATCAAATGTATAGCTGCCTTGTGTTGGCGTCAGGTTCATATTCAGTACAACTTTTGGCATGTGAACTGTTACCGTGATTCCTTCAATAGTTTTCCCCATATTCTGCTTTGGTCCAATCGTAATATCAAATCTACCGCAAGAACTGTTCTCCTTAAAGCTGATGCTATGTTTCACATACACCGGTATTGCCACTAGACTGAAAAGAGAAAGACAGAACCACAAACATAATTAATGGTGTGAGATAGCTCTTGAGAGAACTGGAAATCTCAGTCCAGAGTATCCTACTCTAACTCTGACTCCACTATAGGGCCATATACCCCCTAGAACTGGAGACTCAGCATTCACTGGTACTTACCAGAGGGTATGAGTACCACCACACGAGGAATCACACAATTTCTGAGCCACAAGTATGCACATTAAGATAGGAATCAAGACAATATAAACTGGGGTGCCTGGGTGGCTCAGTCCTTAAGCATCTGCCTTCGGCTCAGGTCATGATCTCAGGGTCCTAGGATTGAGCCCTGCATTGGGCTCCCTGCTCAGCGGGAAGCCTGCTTCTCCCTCTCCCACTCCCCTTGCTGTGTTTCCTCTCTCGCTGGGTCTCTGTCAAATAAATAAAAATCTTAAAAAAAAAAAAAAAAGATAGTATAAACAACTGGGGCAAATAGACCTTGTTTGAAGAAATTAAGATCCCACAGAAAAGATAATTTTAAGTTATCCTAAATAAAATAGGTCCTATGTGGCTAGAGCCAAGAAATAATTCCTCTGCTTCTGAGTCCCATCTGATATTACCCAAATACCTTCTGATATTTTCAAGGGACAAACCATTTACAACCCATAATTCCAATTCATTTAAACCTTAGTACACAAAAGGGTGACCTGAAGCCAGTTAGTTGGGAGATAGCCTAGAGAGCTGGAGCTCCTTCTGTCAGCTCTAAGGTCAACAGAACACAGTAAAATTATGGCATGGGTTCCAGGTTTTGCACAGCTAATGCAAAGTCAAAAATGCTTGCTTGTTCTCAGGTATATGTTTTACTAGTCTCTTTTACTATTACTTTATATTCTCATATTTAAGGTATACTGATTATTTTAGATACGTATTTTCACCAGTTCTTCCTGGGTTTCCTGGTGAGCCATAGCTAATAGGGGCAGTGATGAATTCAAGTATCCAACTGTCCGAATGAAAAAGGTAAGGTGGCTACCCATCACAGATACATGATAGCAGATTTCTAGCTGATGCATCAACATACTTTTGTGAGCTGACACGATAGGATATGAGCCGGAAATTTCCATCTGGAGGAATGAAGGACAAAACTCTTTCAGATTCCCAGCGCTTAAACCGGATGCAGGGGTGGAAGCTGACATCATCTAGAAGCCGTGGGTTCTGCCAGGAAAACAAGAAGGCAATATTCACAGAATGCATGGAATATGGCAACTTTACTTAGATATTTGAGAAATTAAATACTCCCTAAGGATAAAACAGTGATGTTAAGACTTTGTTACTATGGCCACAGTAAACTTAATAATAAACTTAATGGTTTCATAAGGTTTTCAAATATATCTATTTTTTTTTTAAGATTTATTTGAGAGATAGAAAGAGAGAATGCATGTGTGAGGGGCAAGGGGCAGAGGGAGAGGGAGAGAGAAAATCCTCAAGCACACTCCCCACCAAGCATGTAGCCTGATGTGAAGCTTGATCCCAGGACCCTGAGATCATGACCTGAGCCAGGATCAAGAGCTAGCTGCCTAACTGACTGAGCCACCCAGAAGCCCCCAAAATATTTTATACATGGGACAGGACAAGTTAGCATCAGAACTCCATTCTCTTTTCTTAGTAGTGTATCATGCTGAGTCTAAAATAATGCAAAAGATCAATGACCTTTCATACCAGCAAAGCAAATAATAATTCAATAAGTGATTTGTGAAAGCCAGCCAGATGTTTAAGCCTCTTCTAACACACTCAGGAGACCTCTCCTCAACCTTCTATAAAGGCCATGCTCATTACCTAAGCCACTGTCTTGGGAAGCTGGCTAAGAATATTTCTGAGATAGGTGGTGCCTGGGTGACTCAGTCAGTTGAGTGACTGATTTTTGATTTTGGCTCACGTCATGATCTCAGGATTTTGAGATTGATCCCCACGTCGGGCTCTTGGCTCAGCAAGGAGTCTGCTTGAGACTCTCTCTTTTTCTCCCTCTATCCTTTCCTCTGCTCACGCTCAAGTGTGAGCTCTTTATCTCTCTCTCTAAATAAATCAATCTTAGAAAATTTCTCAGATAATCCTTATAATCTAAGATACAAACATCTCTCAGTATTTATCATTTCATTTAGTACTTCATATATAGAAGGCATGCAAAGAGCTACGTGGCAGGAGAACAAAACTTACCATGAAAGAAAGAGAAAGGTCAGGCATTCCAGATAGCTTAATGCAAGCATCAATGACCCCCTGAATTTCTGCAAAGACTGTAGATCCTGAAGAAAGAAAGAAAGTGATAAAGTCACTGGACTCTGAGTCTTTACTAGAGAAATCACTGTATCTGAGGTAATGGAGACACCTTCTGGGTGTCAGACATAATGAAACTTACACATTTACTAACAAGTTAGTGGACAGGGGATCCATTACATTGGTTATGACAGCTTCTTCACTAAGTACCATGGCCCACGCCTAACTGGTAGGACTGTGGTAATTCTAAGGAATGTCAAAACTGCCTCTATCTTTGTGGAGTCAACCTTATAAGACTGCTGGATATGAAATTAAAGTATTTTGGGGGTGCCTGGGTGGCTCAGTCAGTTAAGTCTTGACTCTTGGTTTCAGCTCAGATCATGATCTCAGGGTCATGAGATCGAGCCTTGCCTTGGGCTCCATGCTGGGTGTAGAGCCTGCTTAAGATTCTCTCTCCCTCTGCCTCTGGCCCTCTCCCCCAACTCTTTCCCTCTTAGAAAAAAAAAAAAAAAGTGTTTGAAGTTAAAATATTTTTTGATGGATGGGGCACCTGGGTGGCTCAGTGGGTTAAAGCCTCTGCCTTCGGCTCAGGTCATGATCCCAGGGTCCTGGGATCGAGCCCCACATCGGGCTCTCTGCTCTGCAGGGAGCCTGCTTCCTCCTCTCTCTCTCTGCCTGCCTCTCTGCCCACTTGTGATCTCTGTCTGTCAAATAAATAAATTTAAAAAAAAAATATTTTTTGATGGAATTTAAAAATAAGGAAAATTTCTCATTGAGATAGACTAAGCTGTTAACTTTTAAGAAATAGGAGCCATTATTCCATAATAGTACAGCTATTACTCTGTATGATGGAATTTTATAATGAAAAGGGTACCCATTGAAGAAAAGATACTGGCTATTAATTCACGAAAGCTGATTTTCATACACCAACTAGCTGTATGACCTTAAGCAGATTACTAAACCCTTCTGAGCCTCAGTTTCCTTAGGTATAAAAATGTGAGGGTTGGACCAGATGTTTTAATAGAATTTTATGGTTCTAATACAGTACTGCTGTTTTGTCTGGGGTCTTTATTACAAGTACTGCATATACAGTGGTAGCAAAAGTATGGTGCATGGCAGATAAACAATAAATGCTGAAAAAATGGGAAGAGGGAGAGGCATACAGGGTAATAGCTAGTTTAAAGTGAGGCAGCATGAGATCTGATTTACAAAGGTTTGGCAGATCTCAGCTAGTGGTTATGAAAATTATATGTAACCTCTGGGCAAAATAAACAGATTTTTAAGCCATTAGGAAATGAATGCCTTTCTGCTGAAACCACACTACCAAGGGATTTCAATTTTCTATTCAGCGTATGTCAGCTCAACTGTTTTCCCAAATAAGACCACATGCATGCAATTACCTGATTTATCTATAATTGCATCTATTTCTTCAACGACATCAAAATAGGCTTCATTGTTTGTGTACTTTACCCCAGCCCGGCGCCATGGGATGTTGGACAGCTGCCCAGTGGGGAGTGTGTCCCCAACATTACTACTGCCTGGAAAGCCGGAAAAAGAGAAAGCAAAGGTAATGCATAAAATGGTGATCCGGAAAGCTATTAACAGGGGTGCCTGGCTGGCTCAGTTGGTAGAGTGTGTGACCCTTGACCTGTGGATCATGAGTTTTAGCCCCACATTGGGTGTATAGTTCACTTTAAAAATGAAAAAAGAAAAGCAATTAACAGGAAAAAAAAGAATACTATAGCTGCTTCTTTAATGTCTGGGTTTTTCTTCACTGAAGTTGTGGACAGTTTCCAGAACTGTTAGGAGATATAGCCATACCAATATGATCAAATTTCTAGAAGACAGAAATAGGCCACGTGGTCCTCTATGTGCCAAACCAGGTTAAATTCATTTACTTATCTTTTGCTTCCTGTGTGTTAACAGTAACCTAACCTAATTCCAGTGGCTCAACAACAAATCTCGTCCTGCAGCCACTGATGAAGAAAAGAGGCTAGTTGTTTTAAAACCTGCCGATAAAATGTCTCCACTGAGAATACAGAGTGCTAAGTAGGCCCTTTGGTATTCAGCTTAAATTCTACATGACATGCTGCCAAGCAGGCCTCAGCAGAGTAACTGGATGAAGAACGCACTTTGGCCTTTTCCCATTTTAAGGTCAGCACACCCATATGGCTGCAATATGGCTAATGTTTAATATCTGGCTAATTTACTGGTAAATTGACATACGTCTGAAAATCAGTCTGGTTGTCCAAAACATAACCTTGAGCTGTGACATATTTAACATTTTGGTTAATTTACATTTCCAACTCAAAAGTAGTACATGCTCAAAAAAGTAGTACATAACACATGGAAAGTCCAGAAAAGGGGCTAAAAAGAATCTAGCTTCCTATTACCAAAATACAACTACCATTAACATTTTGGTATATTTCTTTAAACATTTCCCTCATAAATAAGTTGCACTTGTTTTTTTTGATTTTGATAAGTTTGCTTTTTTTCCGACTGCACCTTAAAATAGAGTTGCAATCATACTGTATATATAACTTTACAGTCTAATTATGATGGTGTTTGTTTCTCCAAACATTTAGCTTCCCAGAATTTTCTAAAAGCACTGCTTTCACCTTCCTGTTCAAACTTACAATGTTTCCACACTGACTTTATGATAAAAACTAAATATTTAGCTGACTATTCAAGAACTTCCTCAACTTAACTCTTAAGTTTTAGATCTCATTACTCAGCTAAAAAAACAGCTCTGTTCCTGCTAAATGAATTCATACAAATCAACATTTTTCATTTTGTATGTGTTTTTTCTCATATAGTTCCATCTACAAAATGCTATTATTCCTCCCGCTCTCCCTAAATTCTGCTGCTTTTCGAGGGCCCTGCACTTGGGCCAAGCACCACAATTCATTTACTGAACCATTCTCTTAATTCCATAATGCACTGCCTTAATAACCTATATACTTTCATTCTGTATTTTAGTAACTATGAAATACATGTTTATTTTAGAAATTAGAAAGTATACAGCAAAAAAAAAATTAGAAAGTATAGAAGCAAAAAAAAAAAGTTCCTTCCTACATAAGGAACCATACGTAGTTCCTTAGCTGGAGGTGGTCATTAGTGAAAACATCTTAGAACTTTTTTGTCAGTATGAATGTTTAATTAAGAGAAATTTTTATAGTTTTGTAGAGTTTTTGGTAAATTTTATTTTTTTTCCATTTAGTACTATATTATCTGTACTTTCCAGTGGCACTGTATTGTTCATAAAGTATGGAATTGCCTTTTATAATCTTATATTATTTACATACTTTAATTTTTTTCCCCCAATCTCCCATCCAAAGTGTAACTTTTAGGCACATACACTCCATCTCATCTTTCCTTGAATTTCTCCCAGTGCTCAGCCTTATACAGAAGATGAATAATGCTTTATCATAGGCCTCTCTTGCCCTATTTTTAGGTCAACTATACTTGGAGAGGGGTTTAAAATGGTAGAAAGTGTAGCTGGTGTGGCATGTAACATCTGACAGTAATCTTTTTCTAGAAGACTTCAATATTCTCAAAAAATACTGTCATCTGGACGTACCTATTTCTACCTATACTCAAAAAGCAAACAAAAATTAGAAACTTGTAACACAAGTACAAGGCCCACAATGCATAAGATCTCACAAATAGATTAATTTCCTATCTCTTTTTGGCTTAATAAATCTTCTACATGTATAAAAGAAAGACTTGGAGGAGACAATATGTCCTCTGTGGTAGAGAGTCTTAAATTTTCTATTTCCTAGTAATTTGGGGGTAGTAACAGTTTTATACTGGGTAGCCAGTTTTATAATGCTATTTATTAATTTTTATTTTTCTCCCAGCTTGTATTGAGAGACCACTGACATATTACATGGGGTTAAGTTTAAGGTGTACAACACATTGATTTGATACACTTATATACTATAATGATTACTGAGTATAGTGTTAGTTAACATCTTCATCACATTATATAAACTAATACTAATTTAAATAGTAAAATGGCAGTCTATAAATAGATTAGATGTTCTAAGTAGCCTCGCATATAGGCTTCCCTTTTATAGCTTCACTATATTAGCTTCCTTAGGATTAGCAGGGAAAATTTATTCAGTTATATTATTTAGTGTTAAGTAATAGTGATAATGTTTTTGTGGTCTTTAATAAAAGAGTAATAATCAAGTTTTCTTTATCATTTAAGATCTAGTTTCCTCATGAAAAGAAATACACATTCATTTTAACAATAGCACTAACTTTAACTCTGACCAAATTGGACTACCTTAGTATCTGCAAGATCATAAGCAACAAGGAGTTGTTTATAAAGTTTTAATTGCTCAGTTCCGAATGCAGCATGTTTTTACCTTACCTGTAATAGAGTTGACGACAGAACGGAGAATTGTTGGTGGTTTAATCAGTTCTTTCAAAATATTAGATTCAGTAGCCAGTGGAAATCCATTGTCTAACATTTCTTCCAAGAGCTCATATACAATGACCACATTATCCTTAATTGCAGCTTCCGAACACTCACCAAAGTAGTCCTTAACAAAATGTACATAATATTGCACAATGGAACACATGAAGAAAGGCTTTCTAAACACCCTGTTCAGAAGGATAAACTTACAGAGGCATAATTCACTGATTAAGATCTTGAAAATATGTCAGAGTTAAAAAAAACTCTATAGTTCTAGTCCTCAATATTTTCTCAATATTTTTAGACTAAACTGAATTCCTATTATATATTAATCCAGAGAGGACTTTGAAACATCAAACTAGGATGTGAACTATAAACTTAATTTGCCCTGATTAGATACCCCACAAAACACCGGTATATTTTCAATTATTTGGTACACTTAGCAAGATAATAAAATGTAAATATTAGAAGATTACATAACCAATAAAAATCCTGGGACCATTCAAGGAACTGTATGTAGAGGGCTTTACAGTTTCCTGATGACATAATCTGTAATACATATAAATATGGTTTCCATGACCATGAGATTACCAGGTTTTACTGAATGGAGTAGCCATGTGCACTGCTGTGTACCCTACAAAAAAAGGGTTCATGAATTTAAGCTTAGTTGAAAAGAAGAGAGAGACCGAAGACACATCAAAAGCTGGATAATTAAAGAATATGATTAGGTGTCCCACCCCCAACTAACTTGAGTAATTTAAGTTCAAAAGAGTTGATGAATAACCAACCTGAAAAGTGTCAGCAACTCGATGTAGGAACTCAATTACAAAGAGAGGGGGCACTTCAGTCTGTATGACAGACACAAAGAAGAGTTTGTCCCTGTATATACTGATGAGGTAGTGATGAGGTGTTGAAATGACAGGTGGTACATTTTCAACATCAGCAGCTTTCTCTTGAGCTTCAAAGAAATAATCACAGACCGACTGGCTCACAACACTCTTCCAGTGCTTCTCCAGAAATATATCACCGGAACAGTTTATGAGAAATAGACTGTGGATCATTTTCTGGGGGGAAAAAAGTTTAAATTTAGTGTACATCAAAAAGTATCCTTGTATTATTCTGACACCAAAACCAGAGAAAGGCATCAGAAGAAACTACAGACCAATATCACTCAAGAATAGCTGTAAAAATCCTTGACAAAATACTAACAAACTGAATCCACACCATATAAAGATTATACACCAATGGGATTTATTCCAAGAATGGAAGATTGGTTCAACATATGAAAATCAATCAATATAACATACAATCTACACAAAAGACAAAATAATGATTTTAAAACATGCAGGAAAATCATTTGATAAAATCTAGCACCTGTTTACAAGAAAAACAAACTAGAAAAAGAAATATTCTAACCTCAAGAGAACATAGCATCTGTGAAAATCCCATAACTAACATCATATTTAATGACTACAGATTAAAAGCTTTCCCCTTAACATCAAGAATAAACAATGGTGTTCACTCTCCTCATTTTTATTCAGTATAGTACTAGAGATTCTAGCCAGGGCCATCAGGCAAGAAAATGAGACAAAAGGCTTCCAAAATGGAAAGGAAGAAATAAAACTACCTCAATTTGCAGATGTTAAAATCTTGTCTATGTAAAGTCCTACGGAACACACACACACACACACACATGCTCACATGCACAAAATCATAGCTAATAAACAGATTCAGCAAGGTTGCAGGATACAAGATTAATACTTTTAAAAACCAATTGTATTTCTACACATTAGCAATAAATAATCTGAAAATGAAATTGAGAAAACAATTCCAATTACAAGAGCATCAAGAAGATCAAAATATTTAGGACTAAATTTAACAAAAGAGCAAGTACATTGAATAGTATTAGAGCATCATTAATATAGAACAGTACAGAGCACTATTAGTATACATTGAGTAGTATAGAACATCACTGCAAGAAATTAGAAATTAAAAGTATCTAAAACATGGGAAGACATTTCACATTCATGGATTAGAAAACAATATCATTAAGATAGCAATACCCTCCAAATTGGCTTAAGAGTCAATGTAATCCCTACTATAATCCCAGCTGCCTTTTTTTTTTTTTTTTTTTGTGGAAACTAACAGGATGGTCCTAAAATTCATTTGGATATGAAAGATACCAAGGATAGCCACAACAATCTTGAAGAAAAATCTGGAGGACTCATACTCCCAAATTTCAAAACCTGCTGCTACAAACGTACTATGTGATACTGGCAGAAAAGTCATACAGATCAATGGAATAGAATGGAGAATTCTGAAATTAACCTTTATATATATATGGTAATTGATTTTTGATAAAATTACCAAGACCATTCAGTGCAAGAGAGAATAGTCTTTCAGCAAATGGTGCTGGGACAACTAGATTCCCACATGCAAAAAAATGAATGTGGGGGCGCCTGGGTGGCTCAGTGGGTTAAAGCCTCTGCTTTCAGCTCCAGGTCATGATCTCAGGGTCCTGGGATCAAGCCCCGCATGGGGCTCTCTGCTCAGTGGAGAGCCTGCTTCCCCTCTCTCTCTCTGTCTGCCTCTCTGCCTACTTGTGATCTCTGTCTGTCAAATAAATAAAATCTTTAAAAAAAAAAAAAAGAATGTGGACCTCTACTTACGTCATATACAAAAATTATCTCAAGATGTATAGAGGCCTAAATATAGGAGCTGAAACTATTAAAAACTCTTAGAAAAAAGGTATCTATTAAGTCCTTATGACTTTGGATTAGATAATTTTTTAAGAATACACCAAAAGCACAAGCAACAAAAGAAGAAACAGATAACCTGTATCAGAATTTAAAACTTTTGTATTCTGAAGGGCATTATCAAGAGAATAAAAAGACTCCCACAGAATGAGAGAATAATTGCAAACACATATTTTATAATGGACTATTATCCAAAATATAAAGAGAACACTTAATAAAAGGGCAATACAATACAAAAAAAAAAAAAAAACAGGCAAAGAATTTCAAAACATTATTCCAAAGAAGATATACACACAAATGATCAACAAGCACAAGGAAAGGTACTCAACATCTTTTCAAATGTAAATCAAAATCTCAATGGGGGAGCGCCTGGGTGGCTCAGTGGGTTAAGCCTCTGCCTTCGGTTCAGGTCAAGATCTCAGGGTCATGGGATCGAGTCCCCCCCCCGTCGGGCTCTCTGCTCGGCGGGGAGCCTGCTTCCCTCTCTCTCTCTCTCTCTCTCTCTCTCTCTGCCAGCCTCTCTACCTACTTGTGGTCTCTCTCTGTCAAACAAATAAATAAAACCTTTAAAAAAAAAATCTCAATGGGGGTAACATTTCATATCCATTAGGCTAGATATAATTAAGATGCAGACAGTAACAAGTACTGGCAAGAATGTGGAGAAGCTAGAACCCTCATACATTGTTGACAGAAATGTAAAATGGTACAGACGCTGTGGAAAACAGTGAATTCTTTCAAAAAGTTAAAGGTAAGAGTTACCAAATGACTCAGTAATTCTACTCCTAGGTATAAAACTAAGAGAACTGGAAATGGTTGTCCATACAAAAACTTGTATATAAACGTTCCAAGCAGCATTACTCAGAATAGTCAAAAAGTGGAGACAACTCAAATGTCTATCAACTGATTAATGGGTAAATAATTTTCTAACAATGGAAGATTATTCAGCCATAAAAAGGAATGAACCATGAAAACATTATGCTTGGTAAAAGAAGCCAGACACAAAAGGTCACATATTATATGATTTCATTTTATAAAATGTCCAGAATAAGCAAATCTACAGAGACAGAAATTAGGTTAGTAGTTGCCAGGGGTTGGGTGGGAGGGAAGAATGTGGAGTTAGTGGTTATGGGTTAGTTAGTGGTTATGGGTTTGCCATTTCTTTTTAAGGTGATAAACATCTGGAATTAGAGATAATGATTATGCAACTTTGTGAATATACTAAAAATATACTAAAAACTACTAAACGGTATGCTTTAAAATGATGAGTTCCATAGCATGTGAATTATATTTTGCTTAAAAATATTCTTAATAGGGCGCCTGGGTGGCTCAGTGGGTTAAGCCGCTGCCTTCGGCTCAGGTCATGATCTCAGGGTCCTGGGATCGAGGCCCGCATCGGGCTCTCTGCTCAGCAGGGAGCCTGCTTCCCTCTCTCTCTCTCTGCCTGCCTCTCTGTCTACTTGTGATCTCTGTCAAATAAATTAAAAAAAAAAATCAAAACAAAACAAAACAAAACAAAACAAAAAAATATTCTTAATAACTGTGACACATGAATCTACTTCCAGGTGGATTAAACATAAATGTGTACAATTGTGCACCAAAAACATGTGTAAAAATATACTGTTATAGCGAAAACCTCGAACTCAGATATTTATTAACAGTAAATAGAAAAATAAACTATAGTGTACTATGAAAATGAATTATTATACAGCAATGAAAACAAGCTACTGCTACATGAAGCAAATATGGACGAAACTTACAAACACAATATTGAACAAACAAAACCAAATATAATATGATACATACAGTATGATTCTATTTATATGACATTCTAGAACAGACAAAACTAATCTATGGTTTGAGAAATCAAATGCTATCTTTTATGGAGAGTGGGGACAGTGACTAAGAGGGGTATGGGGGATATTTACCAAGGTGCTTGTAATGTTTTATTTCTTGATCAAGATGATAGTTACAAGTTGTATTCATTTTGTGATAATTCACTGGGTTTTACATTGTGACATGTAATTTTTTGAGTGTTAACTACATTTCAAATAAAAAATTTATTATCCTTGCAAATGGGGGACAGTAGAAAACTATTTAATTACCTTAAGATGTTCCCTTCTTTTATGTAGATAAAGGTGTTTAGCCTAGTGGTCCAGTAATTCAAAATTATGTATTATCTAAGTATAGTCCAACTGTAAAACATTTAAAATGAATACATACAGCTTCTCTGAGAAGATAAATCCCAAAGAGGAAAGGAAGACTTTACAGAATGGATTCATTCAGTTCATAAAATAATGACACCAACCTGACCAGTTCTTTTGAGAGCAAGTCATTTATTTTATGAAAGCAGCTGACATTTAAGGACTATCTGGTAATGATTTCCCCTTCCTGTTTGGCACATGTTCAGAAGTTTTTACATAAATTACTTAATTACTAAGTAATTACCAATTACTAATATGTGTTTTAGTAATTACTGTATTAATAACTATGAATGCTGTTAACATTTTTACGTTCTTGTTCATTAGAAACAAACAATGTTTCTTTGTTCAAAGCCATCTCTATTGAGCCAAGCAATCACTGTGAGTTGGCAGCAATAAACCCTTAGGCTTTGGACCTACTAAATTTTTCTAGGTTAATACTGAAACTTGTTAAATTTTTCTTCTTTATCTAGTCAGATGCTTTAACAGGTTTGCTTTGTGTCAGCCTTATATTTCTATTTGAGTGTTAAGTAGTGTCACTAGAATACAGACTTGTATATAGAAGCTACTGACTTTAACTATAACCTCTGTTGATACACTTAAAAAAAAAAAAAGAAACAGGAATATCCAATGATAAGATCTGCAGCTAAATTTATATTATAACACATTTTCTTAAAATAAAATCTCATCTAAAATATGAAGTATAGCTGAAAGGAGAACACTGTAACCTACTCAGAGATTCAGATTTGAGCACTTCAAGTGAGCCAGCTATGGAATATCGTATTCTTTACAAAGTTAAATTTTTAGCTCTATTCCAAAATTTTTTATTCATTAAGAATAAATAAATTAATAATATCTAAAAGATACTGAGTACTTACTGTGGGCCAGGCACTATGCTAGGCAATTCCCTACATTATCTCACTGAATCTTCATGACTCAATGTTATAAATATTGTGCTTACCCCCGTTTTACAGATAAGATCATGAAGTCTTAGAAATGTTAAATCAGATCACACAATAAGTATAAGAGCTAGGGTTCAAACCCAGGTCTGGGTGAATCGTGGGCTCCTGGAGACTAATTATAAGTACATACATAATTATTAGGAACATACTCTAATGCTGCACTGTGCAACAGAATTTCCTGCAGTGATGGATATGTCTTGTATCTTCTCTGTCCAATACAGTATCCACTAGTCATAGGTGGCCACTGAACACTTGACATATGGCTAATGCAATGGATGTACTGAAGTTTTAATTTTCACTAATTTAAATGTATATAACTACATGTAGCTGGTGGTTACCATATAGGACTGAGCAACAAATATGCTCTTTGGGTTTATAATTTAAGAAGATCTGATGGATGGGCTTCTTAATGTAGTTAGAAGCCAAAATGTGTTCTAATAAATTATTTAGAGCAGGCATTATATTTAAAAGAGCTAACATAAATTAGCTTCTTAAATCATTCATCCTATAGAAGGTATAGTTCGTATGGATCTGTGGAACTCTGCTGCCACAGTATTCCCTAGAAGAACTGCTTGTTCTTGCAGCAAGTTCTTGCAGCAAGTGACTTCACAGTTCCTTTATTTTGGAGGCCAGGTTCCAATTCATCCTCTTAAACTGGTGAAAAATTCTTTCCAGGAAGTTTGCACCAAAGTTGTTTTTGTTGGCAATAGTTCTAATCTCTGAAGAATACAGCAAGTTACCCGCCATCTGGATTTGCTTCCTTAAGGCTCCGATGAAAGCATAACACTTGTAGCTCTCAACAGTGCTTAGCTTTAAAACCCACCTTACCCTTCTATTGTGAGATAAGAGAGCTTATTTCTTCTATTCCTTTATGATCAAGAGCCTAATGCATATAACAATCAAATAAATGTCACATGTGGCAGTGTAAATTAGCCTGTTTCTTTAGTTGCTTATCCTTTTAATAGCTGCAGTTACTCCTTTCATCATTCTAATAAACTTTCCGGGAAAGCTGCATACTCACTGCAACCACAACCATCTTTTTGTTTTTAGTGACTTTTGAATCAGAAAACAGAATGCTATCAGCTTATGTTAAAGCCATGTGAGAAAGTTCCATCAGAACTTTGCATCTTAAATATTTCATAAATCCTTCCTACCCAATGTTGAACGGTCAACCTGATGATTCATAAACAAAGCAATTATAGTACAAATGGTCCCTGACTTACAATTTGACTTAAGACTTTTCTACTTTATAATTGTGCAAAAGTGATATGCATCCATTAGAATCTACACATTCAATTTCGAACTTTGATTTTTTCTGGGAGAACGACATAATACTCTTGAGATGCTGGGCAGAGGCTGCAAGACTCAACTCCGTCAGCCACCTGATCACCAGAGTAAACAACAAATACATTTGCAAACCATTCTGTTCTTCACTTCAGTTTTCAACAAATTACCCAAGATATTCAACACTTAACTATAAAATAAACTTTGTGTTATGTAGTTTTGCTGAACTATGGGCTAATGTTAAGTGTCCTGAGCGCAATTTAAGGTAGGCTAGGTTAAGCTATGAGGCTCAGTAGGTCTAGGTCTATTAAATGCATCTTTGACTTACAGTATTTTCAGGACATAACCTCAGCATAAGTCGAGGAAGACCGCTAGTCAAAATGTCCTTGGAATAATGTCTCAAAAAGAAAATGTATTCCTTTTACATAAAACAGAACAGAGGCATAGAAGGAAGGGCCGATAGGCAAGGTAAGAGAATGAGACCAGGGAAGAATCTAGCTTCTCTGATTCTCAGGCAGTATTTTGACCATTTATTCATTCAACAAGTAGTTTTATGTTTTATATATGGTAAGTAATAGGGATAGAAAAGTGAACAAAGTCTCTGAACTCAGTTTAAAGTTCACCAAATAAGGCAAACAACTTAATACAGTAAGAAGGAATTCTTATCATGATGGGGGAAATACAGTGTCCTTCAAAATTCCACAAATCTTTGAGGTGAGAAAGAACACAAGTAAAAAAATCCAGTATAGGGGCGCCTGGGTGGCTCAGAGGTTTAAGCCTCTGCCTTTGGCTCAGGTCATGATCCCAGGGTCCTGGGATCGAGTCCCACATCAGGCTCTTTGCTCAGCAGGGAGCCTGCTTCCTCCTCTCTCTCTCTCTGCCTGCCTCTCTGCCTACTTGTGATCTCTGTCTGTCAAGTAAATAAATAAAATCTCTAAAAAAAAAAAATCCAGTATAAATTTAGTAATTTTAGGAGGTGAAGGGAAGTGGCGAGATGAGCCTGAGAAGGAGATAAGCGGAGATTGGTTGACTTAATTCTCAGTGCAGTTTTTCATGGTTTTAAGCAGGATTCTAAGCAGGGAACTCATGAAATCCGATTTACAGTTTTAAGAGAAATTGTACTGTGGAAATTGAATAACAGGACACCAGTTCAGAGATAAATTATGGTAATGGCCTGGACTACAGTAGGGATGGATAAAATAAAAAGATAAGAGAACTATTTAGGCTTGAGCAGATTAGGTGGATTTGGGGAGACGAGACGAAAAATGAGGCACTTAGCCCTGGTCCTGTATATTGACCCAATTCTGGATATATTTGACCCAAATGGATATATTCAAAAGACTATTAGATATGTAGGTCTAGTGATATAAAGAGAAGCTGAGTTGGAGACACACTAAGGAGTAAACATGACTTTTTGTTAATGGGAATTATAGCTACAAGGAGAAAAAAAACTACAAAGAGAGAATGTACTAACTAAGAAGACAGCTATGGAAAGAACTCCAACACCTGAAGAGCAAGTGGGTTAAGGAAGAAGGCCTTAAAAAAAAAGCTGAGAGGGGCGCCTGGGTGGCTCAGTGGGTTAAGCCGCTGCCTTCGGCTCAGGTCATGATCTCAGGGTCCTGGGATCGAGTCCCACATCGGGCTCTCTGCTCAGCAGGGAGCCTGCTTCCCTCTCTCTCTCCCTCTCTGGCTGCCTCTCCGTCTACTTGTGATTTCTCTCTGTCAAATTAATAAATTTAAAAAAAAAAAAAAAAAAGCTGAGAACATGTGGCCGAAGAGCAATAAAAAAGGGTGGGTGGGGGTAACGATTTTTAGTAACCAACGTTGTGTTAACGTGTTTCCAGAGAATGGAATACTAAACATTTTAAATGGCACAAAGAGGTCAAGCTACAAGAAGAACTGAACAAAAAAAGAAAAAAAAAAAGAACTGAAAATGTCTATTTTTTGTTTTGTTTTTTAAATTAACTGCTGAGGGCTTTTTCAGACTCCCCTTCAATCATATCCTCCCCCATAAGATTTTAATATCTCCTTATGCACTATATATATACTGTTTTATAAATAAAGATTATGATTTTTTCTTTTTTGCACCTCACGAAGCAATTTTTGTCCCTATTGAGAATTTATGATTTAACACAGAGGACATTGGTGATCTTAGCAAAGGTACTTTTAGTGATAGTTCAGTAGAATGCAGGAACAACACATGGGCTAAGAAATAAATAACAAAAAGTGGGAAAATCAGAGATAAAGAGAGTAGATGATACATTCAAGAACTCTAGCTGTGAAGGGCATGAAAAGACATGAAAATAAATGGGAGTATTTCACGCAGTTAAGGAAGAATATTCCTAATTGCTGAAGGAAAGGTCTGAGTAGAAGGGGAAAGATAGATAATGTAGGAGAGGAAATAATTTAAAAACAAAAGATACTGATAGGGTAAGCAAGGATGGTACTGGGAGACTAGATGAAAGGATATGCCTTCCTTAGTAAGGGACACTTTTCTTCCTTTTTATTTTTTAGATTTTATTTATTTATTTGAGAGGGAGGGAGTGTGAGAGAGCACAAGCGGGGGAGAGGGAGAAGACTGGGGAGAGGAAGAAACGGGGGTGGGGGGGCTCTGTGCCAGGACCCTGGGATGATGACTCGGGCTGAAGGCAGCCACTTAACTGACTGAGCCACCCAGGTACCCCTGGACACTTTTCCTCTTTAAACTGGAAGGGAAGAAGATTTGTACATATGGTTGTAGGAAGATGATTGCTTCTAATTTCTCTGTGTAACAGGTGAG
The DNA here is from genome assembly GCF_964662115.1 of Mustela nivalis. Taxonomy (NCBI): domain Eukaryota; kingdom Metazoa; phylum Chordata; class Mammalia; order Carnivora; family Mustelidae; genus Mustela; species Mustela nivalis. Next base: position 135,304,642 of record NC_139021.1, read on the forward strand.
ATCATTTGTAGAGGGAGAGGGAATTCCTCTTCTCTATAAAAGCCATTTGCCACTCATGCATTGAGATATTATTGGGCTGCTTAAAAAATATCTATTCTGCAAGTAACTCCAATAGCATATTATGGCGAATGTTTAGAAATATTGTAAAAATCCTAAGATTTAGTAAGAAAAACTAACCTTACTACAAAGAGAGCTTCCCTACCAAAGATATGTAAATTTCAGGTAATTCCTCATTAACCTCATTCCCCAGCTTTTCCTATGGTCTCATCTGAAAGTGTTCTCCTTTCTCTCCAAAACTAATCCTTCCATTTGTAATTTTGACCTGACTCCATTCTCTCTCTTCTTGCGTCTTATCTCCACTTTCTTGAATCTTTAATCTTACACATCACATTGGTTACTAGCTTTCTGTCCCAAAACACAATGTGCCTTGTATTCTTTAAAAAAAAAAAAAAAAAAAAAAAAAACCCGATCCTCTTAGGGACTTGACATCCTCAATAATCTTTTGGTTCCTGCTCCAAATGATGAAGGATTAGGTTACACTTGCAGTTTCTCCTACCAGTTACTAAGTGCCTTAAAGCCTACTGGCCTAACGACTTCCTAATTCTCAAATCCAGCTTCCTAGCCTCAGACTTCAACTTGCTCCTTTGGCCCTTGCAGCATTTCATGTCATTGATAACTTTCCCCAAACCAAACCAAACCAAATACTTCTTACCTTATTACGTGAAATATCACCTGATTTGGTTCTTACCTCGAAAGTTTCTTTTCAGCTTACTTTCCACCCTTCCCCCCTGACCCCCCTTAAAATCTTTCTACCATCCACACCTAAGCCACGGTTTCGAACTGGATATATCCCAAGTTCCACAAAATTCCTCTTCCTCATGTAAGGTCTCCTAATTTTAATGGCACCACCTTCTTAATCATATAGGCTATAAACTTCAACTTCGGGCACAATCCAAATCCAACAAATCCAACCGGCCACAGAGCTCTTCACTTTTCCATACTCCGTTTAGATTCCTGTCACCTTTCCTGAAGAACTGCAACATCTTCCTCACGGTATTCCCTACCCCAAGCTCATTCAGGTGCCACCCTCTAACAGGGTATCTGTTCAGGTTAGTTAGGGGTTTTGTCTTCCAAATCAGAAGCCTGGAGCTGACGTCCAAGCTGTTGGAACTCCAGCTCACCGTGCGTGACAAGACCTTTTTCCCGCGCCGAAGCACGGAGAAGGACCCCAATAAATCTGAACCTCTTGGGCCTGGGACCCGAGAAGGCCAGGCTGCAGGTGCACCTCTCCCTTCCGGCCCTGCCGGCAAGAAAGCCCGGAAGGCCGAGAGAGAGGCGCGGTCAGCATCGGAGACTCTCCCGCAGCTCAGACTAAAGTCCGCAGCCCCAGCTATTCAGCCTGCTCCCCAGTTTTCGAGCTGTTCCCTGTCCGCCGTCTCCCCACCTCCCCACACTCACCCCGACACCTGGGCCAGCCACTGATTCGGCGCCAGGTCCACTCCGGACCCCGGCGGAGGCAGCTGAGAAGGCCGCGAGGACCCCGCAGCTTGGTTGCCCAAATAGATTGCCTGCCTAACAGCTTCAAAAAAAAAAACCACCTGGGGCTACAGTACTGCAAAATTAAATAAGCGGAAAGACATAGTATGAGAAGAAAGATGTCTCGTGAGGTTTAGGATCTAGATCTTTCAGATCACCCAGAACCTAGAAAAAAGGGAGGTTTCGCACTATGTGGACTCAGGCGCTCGTACGCAGCCTAACTCAGTCTGGGGTCCCCCTATTGCCGGGTGGGCGGGGCCAGAGAGGGGCTGGGCCAATGGCTGTGGAAGGGAGAGACACCGAGTGGAAAGAGTCAGGAGAGGCGGGGTTCGGGGAGAAGGAGGCGGTGATAAGGGGCGGAGATGGGGTCAAAGAGCAGAAGGGGTGGGGCGCACGTCGAAGCCTAAGTGGGGTGGGAGCACGAAGATGGCTGCGGCCGAGGAGGAGCCGAAGCCCAAAAAGCTGAAGGTGGAGGCGCCGCGAGCGCTGAGGTGAGCGCTACTCGACGTAGGGTGGAGGGTGACGGCTCCAGTAGCTAACCAGGGCCCACGTGGGGGTTGCAGCGCAGCGCATGGTGTTCTCGCTGCCGGCGTGAGGCCAATGCGCAAGGACCGGCTGCTGGGGAGCTGTCCGCAAGGCTGTGACCTTTCGCCCGGCGCCAGCCCAGTTTGGTCGAATAGCTGCCTGCTCCGGAGCGGTTCCGGCTGCTCTTGGCCAATCAGAACGCCGGCTTGGGGAGAACCTAGCCGCCCATGGGCAGGCTCGGGGCGCCACGTGGGAGCTTTCTCCTGGCTGGGCTGGTGTGACCCTGGAGGACCAGACCCGACCAGAGCAGAGTCCACTGCTGCCACCTTCTATTCCCTGGGGCGGGGGCGGGGGCGGGGTGGGGGGTTGACGAGCAGGAGGCCCTGCGACTGCTCTGTCATGGGGCGAAGACCAAATTCTTGGGGATTTTTCGTAAAGGGCGCCTTGACCTTCCTTTTGTACATATTCTGAAAGTTGACACCTTTGAAGACCCTCTGCAGGGACCCAGATACCCCGCCTCCGAGGCTTTGGGGGGCGGAATTTGGCTGAACAGATAAGAAATGTTGATTTTTCTTTTGTTCTTTGCACTTTTTGGCAGCAGTTGAAACAGTTCTGCCCCAAACATCGACTTGCCTCACGTGTCATGCTGCAACTTACAAAAATTGTAAAAGTATTCTCTCCTAATAAGTGTAATGTACAATATGCACAGTCCTGGATGATTTTGAAATGTTTGTTGGAAGACATTGATTTTTCTACCTAAAAGTAGACATAAATTGATTTTAAAGTATTGGTATGTTTCTTGATAATACAAGTTTCATTTTTTCCAACATCATCCGTCTTCACCCCCGGAAAGAATGAAGCTTTCATAAATGAAAAGAAAAGGTCAGTTAGGGCTCTGGTCGTGTTTTCATGCTCTTTTGAATGGATGGTGATCAAATTCCTGCCAGTGCCTTTAATGTATTCCTACTACCCTTAATTAGTATGCTTACCTTATAAAAAAAAAATAAACATTTTTTTCTTATGACAACTCAGGATGTTTTATTTTTACTTTAAGGTTTCAAACCATAGAGTAAATAAAGCAAAGGCTTTTTGAATCAGACCTACCTGGGTTCAAGGCATGTGGTTTCCCTCTTTGTACATTATTAGAGTTATTTCTTTAAAATTAACATCCTTCACAAAGTTTTCTCTACCAATTTGGAAGACAGATATAACTTTTCCCCCACTATCCCACTAAACATACGGCCCTTAGGTTTTCCCTTATGCTAATAAATTTTCAGAGCACTTCCCTATTTTACAAATGAGGAAATTGAAGCCTAAATGAAATAATTAGTTAAGGAAATATGAATCCAGAGTGTCTGGGTGAAAGTCCATTCTTTGACTACTGTTTCTACTTTTATATAGCCATCCAAGAAACACTTCTCTCTGCTTATGTATCCTTAAAAACAATGATAATAATGTTTAATACTTACATATGTATCATGCACCGTTTCAGCAGTTTACCTTTTTTAACTCATTCAATCCCACAACAACCTTAGAAGGCAGGTACCATAATTATCTTCATTTTACCACGGAGGAAACACCGACAGAGATGTTGATGAAGCGTCACCCATCCAGTAAGTGATGGTGTTGGGATTTTGATCCAGGTAATCTGATTCCAGGTCTATGCTCTTAATTACCATGCTATACTTAACTAACCTCAAACAGTTATCCAAAAACTCTTGTGAAATGTTAAGTCAATTTTTGTTTCTCTACTTTTGCTTATTTTTTTTTTTTTGTTGTTAACGTACATAACTTTTTCTGTTGTTGCAACAGATAGGCATATCATATTTAATCTTAAATATACAGAATACATCATATGTGTCATTAGTGTTTACTTAAAACTTACGAAAGTTCTGAGGTGCCTGGTTGGCTCAGTCATTAAAGCAAGTGACTCTTGACCTCAGGGTTGTGAGTGCAAACTCCATGTTGGGCAAAGAGCTTACTTAAAAACAAAGACTTGGAAACTCTTTATATAAAACTCATTTTATATCATATCTACTTAGGGCCACTTGTAACATGAAGTTAAAAGATTAGATGCTTGAGTACTTGAACAAATCTCTTAATTTTGTGTGAAGACCTTTCGGGATTAGCTCTTCCTGCTTTTATTATATTTGGCTTTAAGGATTGCAGTGTGATAATGCCTTGAGTGGTTGGACTGTGTGCATTTATCTGTGATGACTGGCTTGACAGTTAAAGGGCTAGCTACCAGTTTTGGTTGATTTTTAAGGGGAATGGCTTATAAAGCCTAAACAAAATTTAATGTGTAGAATCAATCAGTGGGGAAAAAATAAATGTATGAGACATGTTTGTAGATGTCAGGTAAAGGACTTAGGACTTTGAGAATTTCAGTTAGCTCTAGGATAGTAGTTTTCAACCAGGTGAAATTTTGCTTCCCAGGAGACATTTAGCAATGTCTGGAGACATTTTGGTAGGGTGTGCTACTGACACCTAGTAAGCAGAGTTGAAAGGATGCTGCTTAACTTTCTACAGTGTACTGGAAGCTCCCTAGAACAATTAAGAATTATCTAGCCAAAATTGACAATAGTGTTGAGATAGGACAAAACTGCTCTAAGGGAGAGCATCTGACAAGTCTAGCCTCCCTTTTTAAAATATCCATTAATTTTTCTATATCAGATTGCTTTTCACGTTGTAGTAGTTACTAAAGTTGCAAAGAAACAAGCAGGCTCTAACATGTTTTCAGGTTGGGATGGGGAACAGAAGGGAACATTAATTGAGTGCCAGACATTTTTATTCTAGGTACCTTATATATGCTATCTCCTTTAATCTTACCAGCCACCTGTGAGGTAGGTAACAATTGTGTTACAGATCAAGTATTTGGGGCTGAGAGAAGTTGAGAAGCATTTTCAGGAACTGACTCCTAAATGAGTATGTTCCATGACGAATACCTGTATTTAGGACCACTTCTTTTCTTTCCTTCGAAAATCTCATCCTAGTTCATTTCTTTAGTGGTCACCTCTAAGAGGATCCTCTTCCTTTGAAAGCTTATTGAACACATGCCAAGCCTTTTTTTTCAGTCCGTCTTTAAATGGCTGATATTTTAGGCATGTTGCTAAAAATTAGGTGCTAAAACATAGAGAGGTAAGATGTAGGTACCGTCCTCCTGGTGGGAAATGAGTAAGGTTTGGGAAAATGATACCTGAGCATTCTGAAAGATGACAAGGAATTAACCAGGAATGAAGTAGGGTATTTGGCTCTGGAGGGAAGTTTGTTAGGAGGTAGAGATGGGAGAAAACTGTCTCTGTAGGGGAACTACAGGTGGTTTGATCTGACTGGAGGAGAAAGTAGAGGGCATCCAGGCTTTGTACAGTGGACATGTACTGGATCATATGTGTGATCTATTGCTAGATCCTTACTTTTGCAGAACCTAATTTTAACTGTCTGCTCACTATCTCCTCTGAGTGTTCTGCTGACCCTTCAAAGTCAAATATATCAAACTAAATCCATCTGTTGTCCTAAATCTGCACCTTCTTCCATGGCTCAGTAAATTCTCTTTCTCCAAAGTTTGGAACCTAGGTGTTTGCTTCATTTTCCATCCGCATATAGTTGTCAAAGTTGGTCTTGTCTTCTTCAGTAAGGTTTCACAAAACCTTTCCTTTTCCATTCCTGCTGCCACAACCCAAGCATAGACTTTATTTTGCTTAGACTTTTTTGGCTTCCCAACTAGTCTCTCTCCCTCCAATGTCAAGTTCTTCCTAATGTTTTTCAGACATAGCTCTACTTGTTCATCATAACAAATACTTGTAAGCTCTGAAGTTGATGTTAGGAAGGGTTGTATCCTAAGAGCCTAGTTCATAACTCTCTGACATTAGCAATTAAAGATCATTCCAGGTCATGACTTTAGTGATATTAAAAAGAAAACAAACTGTAATTTTCCAGTATGCAAATATTGAGCTTTTCTCAAATTATTGCTTCCTAACCATTTCACTTCCCTGGATTCCTTTTATTCTTTCCATGTGTGTTCTACCTCACTATGGACACTGTGTTTTAAAATTGCATAGTAAATATAGGCAGAAAAGTCTGTATCTTAGGTGACCAAGTAACAGTTTTAGTACCCGTTTCTTCTAAAACACATTTTTTTTTCTCTTTCAGAAAATTCTCTGGAAGATGATTTTTACACACTGAGCACACTGTTCCAGGAGTGGTCTGTTGTGAGGATTAAATGAGAATATATGCAGACTGGAAAGGAACAAGGATGATCATGTGTCCCTAGTGTATTGCCCAGTGCTCAGTCCTTAGGAGCTGTTGACTTAACGTTTGTTGAATGAATTATTAGTACAGCATAGAGTGGGACTGAAAACCTTCACTTTTTTAAGACCTTGTATTTTTAATAATGTAGCCTAAAATTGAAGTTGGAGGCTCTTTTTTGGGTGATACTACATGCTGTTCCTTACATTCACAAATGTAATCCTTTAAGATTAAGGCTTTGGACTATCAAGGAAAGTAGAAAACAAGGTCTCCTGAGGTACTTTTCATGGATGTCAAAATAAGTTGCTTTCCTGGGCATTATATGCTAGGACAGAGTGAGGGAGGTGGAGAGAGAGCCATGGGAAAGCCTGTATGGATGGTCCTGGGTGACTAGAGGTAAGTGTGAAATTCTTAGAGCTCAGGGAAAGTGGAAAGGGCTCTAGGAAAAAAGATAGGCATTGAAAACTGTTTCTCATTTTAGGTATAGGTCTAGACTGGCCAACACTAAATAAAGCATGAGGCTGATATGCTACTCTTACCTGGAATATGTCTCCACTTCCCTTCCATCTGTGAAAATCCTGCCTGTGTGCAAAATGTTCAGTTAAGTGAATAAGAGAGAGAGAATCAGAATTATAAAGCATTTTAATCAGGATGGAAATCAGTAGAGCAGTGATTAGGAGCATGGTCTCCAGAATCCGACATCTGGTTTGACTCTTGGTCCTTTCTAGCTGGTAATCTTGGAATATTTCCTTACTGGCCTCTGCCTCTGTTTTCTCATCCATGAAATGAGTATATTAATAGTACCTACTTCAAATCATTGTTGATTTCATGAGAAAATAAATGAAAAATTGGTGGCTCATAAGTCTTCAATAAATGTTAGCTATTATTACTATGGTACTGTTTATTCTACTGTCCACCCCCCTACTCTGCTCCAAATGCAGCAATTATAAATTAAAAAAGAAAAATATATGCTTATAAAAAATAAAAAAATTAAAAAAAAAACTTAATAAAAATAAATAAATAAATAAATAGATTAAAAAAGAAAGCAAAGATACAGGTATATTAGAGAACAAGATAAACATCTCCAGGGACTAACACAGAAATGAAATATGCAATTAGACTCTGGATTCAGGAGCTGGTGGAAATAACTGTGTAAGGGAACTGGAGTCATACAGTGGATGAAACTAGGGGCTTGGCGGGGCTAGATGAAAAGAAGACTGAGCACCTCTGCTCCTGGATATTGCTCTAAGAAGCTGTGGACCTGACGAGGTGGCACAGAAATGGCTGAGCTGCCAAATGGCTCAGAGTTGCGAACTGTAATTTCCACACACTATCATGTGCTTCAAGAGCACCAAGCTTGGAGGTCATGTGATCTGGAAGAAGGGTGACCTATCTCAAACCACCAGAAAAAAGGAAGGGAAAGTTTGAGCCTGCAAACATTGAGGGAAAGAACATTATTTAGAAAATAAGCACAACAATCAGGAGGTAAATTCACTCAAAATCTAATGGAATTACTCAGCAATTTCATAGATCTTAAAAAGGTAAAGTAGTAGCTATTAAAAACTTACTATGAACAAAAAGTAAATATGAAATAAATAGCTATATAAAAGAGTAAATGGAGTTACTGAAATTAAAACAAAAAACTAGGTTGATCAAACTTATTTTAAGGGAAAATTAGTGAGTTGGAAGATAATACTGAATAATTCACCCAGATGTAGCAAAGAGAAATAAAGAGGAATAAAGAGATACGAATATAAATTGATAGGCAACAACTTAACATCTAACTGGGTATCCCAAAAAGAGAAACAAGTGTAAATGGTAAAGAGGATATATTTGAAGAGATGATGACTGAGAATTTTTCCAGACTTTTAAGATCAGTATTCTCAGGTTGAAAGGGTATTCCATATACACAGTAAGGTAAAAACAAAAGTCCATACTAAAATTATAGAGATTTTGATCCTAATTATTAATGTGTATAGAAAGAATCTGAACATTTAGACAACACCAAACATTTAATAGCAGTTATCTCTACGTGGAAGGATTGTGATTATTTTATTTTCTTTATTTTTATTTTTTTGGTGTTTTCCAACTTTCCTATACTGCATGTGTGTGCATATTGGGACTCAGGATTTTAAGCTGGAGAAATGATGTGCACTAAATCTTGGGTGAGAAACTATATGCACTAAATACGTATCCTGGGTGAATGCTAATTGGCTAGGTATTACCATTACAGAATGCAACTCTGGGATACTAGTAGATCTGGAACTTTATAAAATAAGTAGTAGTATGATTTTATTATAGATTATAATCTTTTCATCTATATATTTGAAATTCCAAAAGCTCTGAAAACTGGAAGTTTTAAAAAAAGTTTGAGATGAATTAATTTGCCAGCAAAACTTGATATGAGGGTCTTTATAGTGTTTATCTGTCTTACACAAATGTGTATGTTTTGTTGTAGAAATGTTAATCTGTTTGTTAATGGCATGCTGCATGAAGCTCTGGGTGGTTTACAAAACAGTATTATCTTCCTAAAAGCTGTCAAATTTGGAGTCTCATAAAATTCTGGCCCTAAAATATATCTTGCCCAAATAAATCAGCAAAAGGATTGGGGAACTTTTATTAAAATTTTTAATTGCTTTTAAAAGTTTGGTATTGTTCAGAAACATTAAGTTCTCATCAGTCAGTTACTGTATTTTTCCTGAGGTTCCCATTCTACACATTTATGATTTTAAATAGATGTTTATTTCAAAGATCTCTTTTATAATACTAAAATAATATATAAGATATGTTATATATAATATATAATAACATAGTCTTTCATAATATTGGTGCTGATTATGTCATTGACTTATTAGGCTTTTCTTCTCTAATACTGACTGATGAAAGATTTTTCTTCAACTTCTGGACTTCAAGATTTGAAACGCTTATTTCATTGAAGTAGCCTCACAGACTGAAGTTTCACATACTGCTTGAAAAAGAAAGTTTTTGAATATTTTCCAAAGCTGATTTAAAGTTGTTGCTCTTAGGTGTTTTATTTCAAATGTTTTTGCTTGTACTTGTTTGTACTTGTGGACTTGGATGATTTGTGTTCATCTAGAGAGTAGTGTTAATTAGCTTTCAGCATAAGAACATTGGACAGGGGCACGTGGGTGGCTGAGTCAGTTAAGTTTGCCTTCAGCTCAGTTCATGATCCCAGGAAGTTGGTTCCAGGGATCTAGTCCTGCATCAGGGCTCCCTGCTCGGTGCGGAGTCTGCTATTTCCTCTCCTACTGCTCCTCTTCTCTGCTCACGCGTGCTCTCCTCTCTCTCTCAAAATAAATTAAAAAAAAAAAAAAAAAAGAACATCTGAACATGCAAATTTCCATTTGTATTTTGGCTTTCATTGCATGCATGCTGATTTCAGTATCTTTTCTAGAATAGAGTAAGAAAATCTGTACAGCAATTTTTGTGTAAGAAATTCTTACCTTCTCAAGGCACATCAGTTTGGTTGATTGTAACAATGGGCTCTGGCTGTTTAGCCACATTTAATTACTAGTAAATCCTGCTATTTTGTTGTTACTTGCAAATGCAGGATTATAGATATGAAGGTAGCTGATGATCATTGATCACTCAGAAAATTAGGAATGATGAGAAATGATATCGAAGTGATTACTTGGCTATTTGTCTTCTAGAGGCCGAGGCTGGACTTTATCAGTGCATCCCTAGTAGAACAATTTCTAGATCTTTAAGAGACTCAGTTAACGTAACTGGAAACTCCAGCCAAATAGAACTCATTCTAGGAATGCATCTTTTGCCTCCATTGTCCTGGGGTAAATTGGATTTCTCTCATAAGCCATCTTAATGTAATAAGAAAGATGGCATTTCTTGGCCCCAAGCCAAAATCTTCTGAGCCCAGTGGAAGGGATTTTCCACATCCATGTATCAGTTTTGAAAATACTTTGATTGGAACTGTCTAGGTTACATACCCACTATTGAGCCAGTTACTTTATCGGGGGTGGAGATTTTGGTCAGCCTTGGATATATTCTTCCTCCTCATCCTGTGTGTCACGTGTGCCTGTGTAGGTGTGGGGGTGTGTGTGAGCCTGTGGTGTTTGTATGTATGGGGTAGTAGATGGAGTTCAGGGAGACACTCTAGTCAATAACTCCACCAGTGCTGTCATTCCTTCAGCATGAGAAAAATCCATAGCATAGAAAAACCCATTTCTATAGCATGAATAGAAAATATCTGTGAAAACAAAGGCATCACCCACCTATTGATAATCTCATTCCTCAGGGTCTAGCCAAAGTGTATATCTTCTTTTTAAAACTCTCCTAATCATCCAGCTTGGAAACGCCTCCTCTGGCTGTTTGTAGTTTATACTTTGCTTTATTGCTGTGCATAATGTACATGTTTTATCTCGCTTACTGCTGCTTGAAGTCAGGAAGCTAGTTGAGTAACTCTTAGTGCAATTATGTTTGTAGTACTCACTATTGCAAAATGGATTCATGGATTAGTGATAAATTCTTATCTATTTCTAAGAGTTGATAGAGACCTTACTGAGAACACTTGATGGTTTTTGGACCTTTTATTTTTCTTGTTATATGAAGTGAGCTTTGTTCAAAAGAAATCCTATAGTGCAGGACGGTAGAGGCAAGAGGTGCACTCTTAGATGCATTTCTATTCTTTCTGGTGACTGTGGTGAACTTTGACTACAATAATAATTTCTTGCATTTGTTCATGGGGAAAATTCCTTCAAAAGTAAAAAATATATATATACTTCTGCATAAATAGTAACATTTTATTAAGGCCCTGTAGTCAGTGTTTTCTTTCTTTTTTATTTTTTATTTTTATTTATTTATTTATTTTTCTAAAGATTTTATTTATTTATTTGTCAGAGACAGAGGGAGAGAGAGCAAGCGAGCACAGGCAGACAAAGAGGCAGGCAGAGGCAGAGGGAGAAGCAGGCTCCCTGCCGAGCAAGGAGCCCGATGCAGGACTCGATCCCAGGACCCTGGGATCATGACCTGAGCTGAAGGCAGCTGCTTAACCAACTGAGCCACCCAGGTGTCCCTTCTTTCTTTTTTAAATACAGAATTGCTTATTTGGCAGAGGAATACTCTTTTCTGAAGAGTAAATTTACAAAGATATCAGTCGCCTATCAGAATGATTAATCTTTTCCCTTTGGGTTAACAAGTCCTTAATTAGTGATACTATTTGCAGTGTAATCAGAACTCTAATTGCTGACTCTATTGTTAGGAATACTGTTCTTAATTTTGTAGCGTACCATGTAACATAATGTACTGTGTAACAATGGATAATACCACAAAATTGGTCTTTTAAAAAGATCTGTCTCTGTTGACTCATCTAGGAGGGGGTCATTTAAAAACAAAATATAGCAAAAGAACGAAATTCAGACATCTTAGGTTTTCTCAAATTCCATTAAGCTTGATACAGCAATATAAACTGTTTTATTCCTGGAGTCCTAGAGCTGAAGTCCAAAAAACCATGTAAGTTTTTGAGTAAACAAATTGAAATACAGGAAAATTATTTCCTTCAAAAACAAACAGTTAAAATATGTTGTCTTTGAAGTTAACCACATTAGAGATTTGAACATTTTCTTGTATTATAGGCATGACTGAGAGAAGTCTTTGGTTCCTCCTAAAATAGAAGTTTTTTTCAGAAGCTTTTCAGAAGTTTTTTTCCTAAAGAGAGATGAGACCTTAGTTATCACTTTTAGTTTTTAATTTTGTTGAAGATTAAAGCTGTTAAGCTGTAGAAGTGTTAAGACTTACACCCTCAATTCTGTCTCTGTTCTCACACACTCAGGATGAACTGACTATATTCCATTTTAGCATGGGATGGCATGTTCATGCACGTGAAAGTAGACTGACAGAATTCTATTTTGTCTTGTGTATTTTACTTAGCACTTTCTTATCCAGATGTATAAAACTGGGTAGTGATACTTGAATTCAGTAAGTAGTACTCAATGTTTAGTATTGAAATAATATTTTAGTAAAAAAGAAAGGAAAACATTTGTCTTTTGGGGTGGGGGGGAGGCAGTGTTTGGGGAGTATAGGTTCTTCTCTCCATGGTAGGTTTGACTTCCTTGGGTTTTTCCCTATGTATGAATATTGTAGGGATGCTCTGAAGAAAAATATATAAACTTATAGATATACACTCACAGGTTCTTAGAATTGGGAGAAATACAAGTTTTCTTGGCCCAGCCTACTACATGAGGCAGGAATCCCTTCTTTAGCATTCCTCTTTCTCTACTTTCTCTACCATTCCTCCCCCCGATTCAGCACAAATAAGGGAAGAGGAATACAGTTTCTACTAATGGAAACACATAGACACTGGAGACCTTTGACTTATTGAAGCTTGAGTAAACTACATTCCTGAGAAGATTTGCTAATACCCTGTAGATACCGAGTCCAATTCAGAGCTCTTTAAATGATCTGTTGACCAAGATGTTGCATCTTTACACTCTTAGAACAGGTCTATACTCATTAGCAGGCTCTCTAGCCTTTCCCTTTGAGAAGCTCTTCCTTTTTAGAAGTGTTGCCAGAGACTGATGGAAAATGCTGATGGAAGTGGGGGTAGGAACAGGGGTGGGAGGTGATGACTGAGTCCACATTCCCTGGTAGTGTGGTAACTCCCAGGAGTACCTGGGGTTTCCTGCAAATTATGGAGTTGGGATGTGAAAACAATAACGTATCTCAGCCAAGATGTGCCTCTGAAATTTTAATTTACAATTTCATGTGATTTTTAGAAACTCTTTGAACATGTTTTAGAATCTTTAGATTGTTAGTGCCTGATGAGGTACTTAAAATCAGCCTAATATTTACATTGTACAGTTGAGAGAATTGAAGCCCAGAGAGGTTAACTGATATCAGTAAGGTAACACAGCTAGTTACTTAAAGGTATGAAGTATTTGAGTTGAGATTTGATCTCAAGTGATAGAACTTTCCATTGTATTTACCCTCTGGAACAAGAAACGAAGTATCTGTTTTCTTTGAAGTTTTTTGTTTGTTTTGAGATAAGAACAACATATTTAAAGATTTTATGAGATGCTTTCCCTTACCTTTTCTTACTGATCCTCACATGAAGGTAATGGTCTTTACTGAGGAAATCAACACAGAGAAGTTAAGATTTCCTAAGTAGTGAGCTCTCAATTCACACTCAGGACCTAGGACTCACATTTCTTGCTGTTTACATTACACTTACAAAGCTGTAGATTGAGAACTTGTCAAAGTGAATTCTGTGTGTGCTATATAAGCACACTATTTAAATAAATCCTGTGGCACTGTGTTTAGTAACCTTGTTTAGATTTTAGTCTTTCAATTTCTCTTATTGACACATATGTAGCCCTTCCCCCCCCTCCTCCAAGAATAAATACTGTATTCCCTTGTGGGATATACTTAATGGTATGCTTTGCAAATGGGTTAACTCCTTGAACTTGAATTTTGAGCAGATTTCTAATTAAAAAGCCTTGAGCAAACCAATTTTGCTTATGTCTAAGAGTTAAAACGTTCAGTTAAGAGAGCAATTTCTAATAAGTTTTAATATACTTTGGAGACTTTGCATTTTTTCCTGTTATTAGTAATTTCAATATTATCTTTAGCATTATCAATTATTATAATATGAGATAACTATTATTGGTTAGAAAGTTTAATATGCCCAAGACTATACAGTTAGTGAGTGGCAGAGATAGGATTCAAACCTCAATCTGTCTTATTAAAGATTTTTCATAATTAGTTATAATATTCAGATATTGTATAACCAACAGCAACAGAAATCATTGGTGATTTGTATGATTAAAAAAATTAAGCTCACCCTTTGCTTCAAAAAGTAGTCCTACATTGTACATGAAAAAAGTACTAGCAATTCTCTAAAAAGCTGTTAATCTTTTAATACTACTAGTAATTTTGAAATCCTATGAAAATGTTCTACCACATCTGAGATGGTAGTAATGAGACCACTTTTTCATTAAAAATGAACTGCAGCCATGATTAGCCTTGGACCTATTATAAATAATAATAAAGGCAACCTTTTAAAAGAAATGAAATGTTCTGTTAGTCTTTTAAGAATAGGACCACAACATTTCATTAAATTCAAATGATATTTAAAAACCCCAATTTCATAATGCTTGATAATCATAGGAAAAAGGAAGTGGGGGGAGGGTAATAGAGATCTGTGAACAAGAAGGGGGGGATAAAAGGAGGTGATAAAAAAGAAAAAGGCCCAATTCCGTTTAGCTATTTCTAATTTCTGTGTAACTTCTAACCTCAGATACCTCATCTTTTCAACTTTTCACTCCTTTCTGAGCTGTGAAGGAGAGTTTGTGAGAAACTTCTTATTATGAGCTGGGTGCTATTAACGTTTTTGTCTACCTTTGTGTATGCACCTGTGAAGTGAGTGGTATAGATTAAAATGCTTTTCAAACTACATCATGTGTCAGTTTGGTTGTAGCACAATTAGTATTTTATAAAAGGAAAATAGAATAGAAAATATCAGTGCATTGAATATGGTAAGCATTAGTATTGCTTTGTGAAACATTGTTCAATTAGGTATAAGTATAGCATACTAGGTTGCAATACGAAATATGCTTTTCACAGTGAGTTTGGTTTTCTATCCCAAAATTTAGTGGCTTAAAATAACAATCATTTTGTTAGAGTTCATGGGTCAGGAATTCAGATATGGTTTGGCTGATTGAGTCTTCTGATGTGTGTGGTATTGACTAGGATCTCTTGGAGGTATTTAGCTGACAACAGGTCTGGTCTGTAGTGTTTGGAATGTCCTTACTTGTCTGATGCCTTGTTGAGGATGGCTGGAAAGGTTGGCTCAACCCTGCTTCTCTTCCTCTCCATGTAGTTTGTGAACCTCTGCATGTGGTTTCTTCAGCCTCTTAGTTGGGCTTCTTACCTGGCAGTTCAGGGGTCCAAAAGACCAAGACAGAAGCTGGCAGTCCTCTTAAGGATAGCCTGGAATCTGTTATAG
Source organism: Mustela nivalis (assembly GCF_964662115.1). NCBI lineage: Eukaryota > Metazoa > Chordata > Mammalia > Carnivora > Mustelidae > Mustela > Mustela nivalis. The sequence goes on from NC_139021.1 coordinate 135,319,925, forward strand.
CATCACTTCTATACCCATTGGTCAGAGGAGTCATAGGCTAGCCCAGATTCAAGGGGAGGGGACATAAACTCTTGTCTCCAGGAAACTGAGGCCTTCTTAATCTGCTACAATTATGGTAAAATAATTTTGGAAAACATGACTGAATTATATTTCCAAGCTTTTAATTCTGTTATTGCCCCTTGAGAGGTGATTACTTTTTATAGTGCCCCCTTCCCCATTGGAAAATATGTCTAGTTTTGGTTTCAAAGTTCAGAATTTACTTTAAATGTATATATTATTTTTCCATGAAATACTGAGTGTTTTTGGTTTTTGAGGAAATGATTTAAGATTCAGAAATTTCTGTGAAGTCTTAAGTTTGCTATCTGACACTGCCGAAAAAGTCTATTTGGTATGCAATGTCTAAAGATTACATTTGGGTTTAATAACTCCTTTCACATACAGGCTGTCTGAGGCTGTTATGTTTTTGTTGAAAACAGAAAGAGTGAGAAATCTGCTTCTGTTCCCCACACACATTCCTACTTTTCAGTAAAGAAAACAATAACGTTGAATAAAAGAAAACGTTAGAAAACCGTTCAATATTTATAATACAACCAAGTAGAAATGATTATTTCTTAGGACAGTTTTCAGATAAAACTGCATATTCAATTTGAGACCATATTTATTTTTACTGTTACAAAGAAAATGGTAGGGACTAGGAGTTAGTAAAATGGTATACCTAGGGGCTATATAAGTGAAATTGTTTTGGAACCTTTTGTGAACATTTGTGATTTCAACTCGTGGAGTCTTGAAAGATGTTGATAAGCAAGGCCTCAGTAAGACCTAACTTAGATTCACATAGCTGAATGTCTAGGATGGGGAATTTACTTAGCTTGATAGTAAACTCAGCCACTTGCTATTCATTGTGTGCCCCTAAATTCTAGAAGAGTGATTAAAACATGTTTTTTTGTAAAAAATCACTCTTGTGATTTTATTTTTGAGAGAAACTTCATTTCTTTTCTTTTCTTTTTTTTTAAATTAGCATATAATGTGTTACTTATTTCAGGGGTACAGGTCTGTGACTCATCAGTCTTACACCATTCACAGCACTCCCCATAGCACATACCCTCTCCAGTATCCATCATCCAGCCACCTCATCCCTCCCACCACCTCCCCTCCAGCAACCCTCAGTTTGTTTTCTGAGAGTAAGAGTGTTTTATGGTTTGTCTCTCTCTCTGCTTTTGTCTTGTTTGATCCCCCCCCCCCTTTCTGTATTATCCTCTGTTTTGTCTCTCAAATTCCTTGTATTAGTGAGATCCTATGATAATTGTCTTTCTCTGATTGACTTACTTCGCTTAACATAATACCCTCTAGTTCCATCCTCGTCATTGCAAAAGGCAAGATTTCTTTTTTTGATGGCTGCAGAATATTCCATTGTTGTATGTATGTGTATGTATCTTCATCTGTTGATGGACATCTATGCTCTTTCCATAGCTTGGCTATTGTGGACATTGATGCTATAAACATTGGGGTGCACGTGCCTCTTTGGATCACTACATTTGTATCTTTAAACTTGAAAATAGAGCTGACTTACAACCCAGCAGTTGCACTACTGGGTATTCATTCTTGTGATTTTGGCAGAAATGAAATTATGTTTGAGATTTTGAAAAATTAAGAGATCTAAGAAATGATTCTTGGTGTTAATTAGGAGTCTTGGTTAAATTAAAGATTAAAATGGCATTTTCATTCATTCATTAAATAGATTTAATCTATTTAAGCATATATAGGAACAAAGGAAGCAATTTCTGAATAATAATATTTCAGAAGTTGTTTTAGCTAATCGGGAAGATATCACTGGATCACTGCATCTTATGGGTGACATCATAGTGTGGTGGTCTGAAATTTGGATATTTATAAAAGCCTCAGACTTACAGCAGACTTTAGGGTTTATTCTAGAGACACTAGGTATGTACTGTGGTAATTAGCCCCGGTTCTAGAGTCAAACTACTAGAATTTGGATTTCTCTTCTATAGTGTGTGACTGAGCAAGTTATTTAACTCTGAGCCTCAATTTCTTCATCTATAAAATGGCAATAATAAAAGATCTCCTCACATTTGAGAGATAAAGTGGGTTAGTACTTGAAAGATACATAGCATGGTGTCTGGGACATACTATGAACTCAGTAACTTTTACTTATTATTCTACTTATATAAGTACCTATAGCTGCTAGCAGTTGATTCCAAGAATGGTTCCTCTCTTGGGTGTTGTTCAAATAAAACTGCATATTCAATTATGGACATTTATGTGTAGTCTATCAATAGGAAACAATAGGCGCCACGAAGGAAGAAAAATTAGAAGGAAAAATCTGTTTGGCAAGTCTCTATCTCCAATTCTGACCTCTCCCAGAGCTCCAGTCTTCTGAGCTTCTCTTGTGCCTTCTTTGTTTTAATAAACAGCACCATTTACGCAGTTTAGTCCAAATTTACTCAATATATTCCAAAATCTAGGAATTGCTCTTGATTCCTTCCTTTTCCTTAGTCTTTCATATCTAGTGCACCTGCAAGTTCTGTCATTCTGTCTTTAAAATGTCCATCTTCTTCTGTCTGTCTGCCACTATTATTTGTCAGCTCTATTACTGTAATAGGCTTCTAATTTGGTTTTTCTCCTTTCATGCTCCTGTAGTGCATTCTCTATACAAATACCAAGGGTGATCTTTGGAAACAATTAGATCATGTTATTTGTCTGTTTAAAACATTAAAACAGGCTTTAAAACAGTGACTTCCTGTCATGCTTATTATAACAAAATAAAAACTTTATAGGCTCATAGAAGATACCATGATCTGCTTCTTGCTTCAACTACCGCATTTCTTCTCTTGCTTGCCTTTTTCACATTGTTTTTCTAGCCATCATTTTCTTGCTATCAGTAATGACCTTCCTCCACCTGTCTTTTCCTTGTCATTCCATTTTCTTCTGCTGGAAGCCTTCCCAGACTATCTAAAAACCCATTCTCTACACTGATCTGTTTTTAATTCTGTGCATAGCACTTATGATCACTAGATGTTTTACTGTTGGATTATTCATCCATATACCCTCACTGGAATGTAAAGGCAGTTCATGTTCTTTATTGGAGCTGAATCTCTATGTCTTTTTTTTTTTTTTAAAGATTTTATTTATTTATTTGACAGACAGAGATCACAAGTAGGCAGAGAGGCAGGCAGAGAGAGAGAGAGAGAGAGAGAGGGAAGCAGGCTTCCTGCGGAGCAGGGAGCCCGATGCGGGGCTCGATCCCAGGACCCTGAGATCATGACCCGAGCCGAAGGCAGCAGCCCAAACCACTGAGCCACCCAGGCGCCCCTATGTCTTTTTTTTTTTAAGATTTTATTTATTTGAAAGAGAGAGACATAGTGAGAGAGGGAGCACAAGCAGGGGGAGTGGGAGAGGGGGAAGCAGGCTTCCCGCTAAGCAGGGAGCTTGATGTGGGGCTCAATCCCAGGACCCTGAGATCATGACCTGAGCCCAAGGCAGACACTTAATGACTGACTGAGCCACCCAGGCGCCCTGAATCTCTAGTGTCTTGAGCAGTTGAATAGCTGCTCAATAAATATCTGTTGAGTTAATAGTGAATAATTCCTAAAAGCTTGTTTCTAAGTACCATAGACCAGATCTGAAGTGATATAAAAATAAGAAAAATATATTCTATAGAGACTGTATTTTGTAAGATTCCAATAATACTTTGGGAAGAGCTCTTCTTTATTTTGTGATGTCCTTCATACATTTAAAAAAATATTTATTTATTTGAGAGAGTGAGTGGGGAGAGGAGCAGAGGGAGAGGGACAAGCAGATTCCCTGCTGCATGTGGAGCCCACAGGACATGGAGCTCAATCTCATGACCCCGAGATCATGACCTGAGCTGAAATCCAGAGTCAGACAGTTAATCAACTGAGCCACCCAGAAGCCTCTCCTTCATACAATTTTATGTTAAAATGCCCTTTCTTTCTTTTTTTTTTTCCCCCAGATTTTATTTATTTATTTGACAGATCACAAATAGGCAGAGAGGCAGGTAGAGGGGGAGGAGGAAGCAGGCTCCCCCGCTGAGCAGAGAGCCCGATGCGGGGCTCGATCCCAGGACCCTGAGATCATGACCTGAGCTGAAGGCAGAGGCTTAACCACTGAGCCACCCAGGTGCCCCAAAATGCCCTTTCTTTAATGAAGTGGTAGTGATAGTCAGTTGCATAGTTTAAAAATGTGTTCCTGGCAGCATTAATAATTGGGTAGCACTGTTGTCCTTTACTTCAGACTAGAGGTTTTCTTTGAGTTTCAGAGATTTGTAGTTCACTGGAAATAAAGAAACACTGTGTAGGTGTTCCTGGGAAGGAGTTTTGCTAAGAATTTTTACTAAATATAGTTCAGTCAATCAAATGTTACTATATTCTTCAAATTCTCCTGGGAAATAAATGGTCAGGTTCCATTTAAAGATTATATTATTTTGGGCGCCCGTGTGGCTCAGTGGGTTAAGCCTCTGCCTTCGGCTCAGGTCATGATCTCAGGGTCCTAGGATCCAGCCCCTCATCGGGCTCTCTGCTCAGTGGGGATCCTGCTTCCCCCTCTCTCTCTGCTTGCCTCTCTGCCTACTTGTGATCTCTCTCTCTGTCAAATACATAAATAAATCTTAAACAAAAAAAAAGATTATATTATTTGAATATGTAATGTTTAAATGAAATGTGACATGAGAATCTACAGGTAATAATTAAAATAAAAATAGCAGACCTTTATATATAATGTCTTTGGGGAAGAGTTAATACATTCAGCAATGTTTCTTAGAATAATCTTGTCCATAATGAAAGCTAACTAAAATTGAATTAAAATTGATCAGCTCTTTGAAGAAACAATCCAAGTTGTATTGAGACATAAGTGAACTTTTTTTCTTTTGTTGACCAATAAAACTGAAATTTTAGGACTTGAGATGTCACCTATAACAAACTCCCTTATGTTTCAGGTAAGAAAACTAATGGCTAAAGGTAGTAACATCTTTGTTAGTTCTGGGATTAGAATTCCTATCTCCTTTTTCCCAGGTTCCTGAACTTTATTCTGTGGCACACTACTTACTTTTCGGGAGATTAGGTCTTAGGAAATTTCTCTTTTTGGAGTAGCATATAGATTGTTTTAGAAGCATTATTTTAATAGCATCTTAATTTATAGGAAATGAGGAGATGTATTTTTAAGTAATATGCAGGGAAGGCATTTAATTTATAGGAAATGAGGAGATGTATTTTTAAGTAATATGCAGGGAAGGCGTTGAGTGTTGTGACAGCTGGTCTCATAAGGGCTATGCAAAGCTCTAAAAGTTGTATTTATGCTTTAATTTTTGTCAAGTTAAGATTTAAAATTAACCAAGAAAATCATAAAGACATTTTAGTTTTGTTATTCCTCTTTTAAACAATCTTTATATATGAAAAATAAGATGTGTAAAATAAGCTCACTTCCTCTAAAAATAAAGTGTAGTTTTGATGGGTTGTGATTTAAAAAAATTCATTTAAAAAACAGAAGGAATAAGTTTTGTATTTTTAAAATACTTCAGAAAGATAATTAAAATTTAATAATATGAAAATTTTACATTAATAAAACCAATATATAGTAGAAAGTTTATAGGCTAGATCAATATGAAAAAGAAAGTAAAAATTACATATAACCCCACTTTCCAGAGAAACACGTAATGACATATTGGTATATTTCTTTCCCATCTTTTTTCTTTGCATAATGGCATGTATTTTTTTTTTAATACAGTCAAGATCATACTTTGTATTCCTTTTGTTTATTTATTTTGCTTTCATTTAACATATCATGAGTATTTTTCTACATCCTTAAAAGGTCTATGAAAACATTTTATAGTAGCTCCATAACATTCTTCTGCAATTTATTTAACCATTACCCTATTTTTGGTTTTTTAGAATATCGTAAATTTTTTCTGTTATTAATGCTGAAATGAATAAATGTGTGTACAAATCTTTGTTCACATTGTTCTATTTTATTTATGATTGTTCCCTGAAAAAGGAGTTGTTGGCACATAATGCCAAAAAGCTTTCTAGAAATGGATTAATTTATACTCCCACTAACAATGTATGAAAGTGCTTGTTTTATGGCACCCTTAACAGCGAAACTGGTTGTGTTTGAAGAGAACTTGGCTATCATTTTGGGGCTTGAAGCATTTGTTGAAAAAAATAGAGTGGGTGGGGGGGGGTGTGTATTTATTTATGGTACCCAGAGGCACTTATCTGTTTGAGGTTAGTTATCTATTTGCTTTTATAGTGGTTGACTAACCAAACTATTAAATAAAATAGAATATTTACTTATCTACCCAAGAGCAAACTACTCTGCCACTTATCTTGATGCAATGATTGAAGCTCTAAGGAGGTTAATGGAAGTTAGGAATTTCAGTTGGCTATTTTTCCCCTAAAATTAAAAGATTACATTTGAAATAAGTTAGTTGAAAAATTGATCAAAAAAGTTTAACTAGGGCTCCTGGGTGGCTCAGTTGGTTAAGCATCTGGCTTCTGAAGCATCTGAATTCTGTATTATTAAGGAAAGATAAGAGTCTGGAATATTCAAATCCTCAGTCAATCAAAATAAAGCCATAGCACATCCTCTTCATCTAATAATCAAAACTTTTAAATGTTTTTTACTCATAATCATTCAATGCTACTTTATTTTCTTATTTTTTTTTTTTTTAAGATTTTATTTACTTATTTGAGTGGGGAGGAGAGGGCAAAGGAAGAGTGAGAGGAAGAAGCCAACTGCCCGCTGTGCAGAGATCCCAACGGGACTTGATCCCAGAACCCTGAGATCATGACCTGAGCCCAAGGCAGACATTTAATTGACTGAGCCACTCAGGCACCCTCAATGCAACTTTCAGAAAGTTTAGTTGTTTAAAATGTATTTAGGTACCAGTTCATTTCAGCAGGTATAGTAACATAAAAATGTTATTTCAGCAAACAGGGCTTCTGTGTGATTGCTCTTTCAGAGTCAGGTAGGGATAAAAGTAAGGACATGTTTTTCCATGCAAAAGCAGATCTTTTTATTCTTTCTCTCCTAGATCTTTTATTCTTTTTTTTTTTTTTTAAAGATTTTATTTATTTATTTGATAGAGATCACAAGTAGGCAGAGAGGCAGAGAGAGAGAGAGGGAGGAGGAAGCAGGCTCTCTGCTAAGCAGGCTCTCTGCTAAGCAGAGAGCCCTATTCAGGGCTCAATCCCAGGACCCTGAGATCATGAACTGAGCTGAAGGCAGAGGCTTTAACCCACTGAGCCACCCAGGCACCCTTAGGCCTTTTATTCTTCTCATTTTTCCCTACCCTCTCTTCATCCAGTTTTTCCCATCTCTCCCTCTCTGTCGTTCTCACACATGCAAATACACACACACACACACACACACACACACACACAGAGCTACTGAGTAACTGTTACTTAAACTTAAAAAAAAAAAAAAAAAGATTTTATTTATTCATTTGACAGAGAGCAGGTGAGAGAGCACAAGCAGGGAGAATGGGAGAGGGAGAAGCAGACTCTCCCCTGAGCAGGGAGCTGGACATGGGGCTCGATCCCAGAACCTTGGGATCATGACCTAAGCTGAAGGCAGACAGTTAATGAACTGAGCCATCCAGGAACCCCTCATGTTCATTTCATATTATGCTTTCCAGTGATGTAATTTTAACCAGTGTGATTATAACAAAGTAGTACTTACCTCACATGCCAAGGGCTCCAATAGACACTTCACTAGAATTAAATTTTAATTTTCACAATGCCCTGAAAAGCATATAATGGGTAAACTGAGGGACAGATAGGTTAAGGACCAGCCCAAGGTCATGCAATTAGTAGAGTCAACCAGAGATTCCACACTGTCTGGCTTGCTACCTTTACAACCTTGCTACTTAATATGGCCCATGGACAAGAGGCAATTGATGAGATCTGGGTGCATAAAGAACGGGCAAATTCTTGGCCACAGAGACCTATTGAGTTAGATCCTTATTTTAACAAGATCGCTCAAATGATGTCTGTGCATAATAAAGTAGCACTATACTATATTGTATATTAAAAATTACATTGGTTTTGAAATCCTTCCCAAGGATTATTCCTGATTTGATTTTAGTTCATGTAGGCTATCAGCATTTTCCACAAGAGGAGGAGGGAACCTGTTAAATTATTCATGTCTCCTCCACTTCAAATTGCTGTTCTGCAGCTTCTTTGATTCAGATCTTTTTTAATCCAGAGAAAAAACTGATTTGTCTACTTGTGGACATTTGGTCAACGTCTCACTCAGCAAAGCATAGTTATGTTTTTAACAGTCTTTAATCATGGACTAAACACAAAGATTTATATTCCATGAGTTCATTCTTGTTAGTCGTTTACCAAATTAAAGAGAACAATGCTAACACTTTTTGAATAAAACTGGACATCTTGGGCGTCTGGGTGGCTCAGTGGGTTAAGCCGCTGCCTTCGGCTCAGGTCATGATCTCAGGGTCCTGGGATTGAGGCCCGCATCGGGCTCTCTGCTCAGCAAGGAGCCTGCTTCCCTCTCTTTCTCTCTCTCTGCCTGCCTGTCTACTTGTGATCTCTCTGTGTCAAATAAATAAATAAAATCTTAAAAAAAAAAACAAACTGGACATCTTGAAATAGTTGATGTTTTAGATGGTTAGCAAGGTATTACAGATCTGTATAAACTGGTCTCCCTACTGATTCATTTTGCGAACATGATTATTCTGTCAGAGGAGCAAGGATAGGTAAGAAGGAAGTCTAACTTGGGCAGTGGAATAACAATGTCAAGTAGAAATGTAATGCAAGATGCGTATGTTTTAAGTTTGCTAGTAGCCACATTAAAAAAGTAAAAAGAGGGACACCTGGGTGGCTCAGTTGGTTAAGCAGCTGCCTTCAGCTCAGGTCATGATCCCAGCGTCCTGGGATCGAGTCCCACATCGGGCTCCTTGCTCTGCGGGGAGCCTGCTTCTCCCTCTGACTCTGCCTGCCACTCTGTCTGCTTGTGCTTGCACTCACTCTACCTCTCTCTCTGACAAATAAATAAATAAAAATAAAATCTTTTTAAAAAAAATAAATAAAAATAAAAAATAAAAAAGTAAAAAGAAACAGCTTAATTTTAATATGTTTTATTTAACCCAGTGTAGCAAAGTATCCTAACATGTAATCAATATAAAAATTATTACTGAAATAATTAATAAATATTTTTTGTACTAAGTCTTGAAAACTTTGGCATGTATTTTGTATTTACAGTGTCTCAATTTGGATGCTTAATTTTTAGCAGTTAAACAGTGAGATACAGTCCAATAAAAACAAAATTGTGTTTGATGGAAAATATATTATTGCTTTGGTTTTAAACTTTAATTAAAATTAAAATAAATTAATTCATTTTGATCACATTGGGCACATTTCAGTGTATGTGGGATTGTGTTTCTAATATAACTATTTTCAGACCTATGGAACTGATCACACCCTATATGGTCAGTAAGTGAATGTCACTGTGGGCTGTAGTGTGTTAAAAAAAATACTTTACAGAGAATAAAGAGGGAGTTAAAGCTATTTAGGTTATAAAGCTTATGATTTTACTGCCACTAATAAGACAGGTAACGCAGTTGACGTTTACCTGTCTTATTAGTGGTTCAGAATCAATTTCTCAGCCTTTTGGCCACACTAAATTTTACGTTTAGGGCCAGCAGTTCGGGTTCTTCCATTTCCCGCCCCTCTGTGGCATTAGATACTTGCTCGGAGCTTTGTATACTTTTGAGAAAAGTATGGTTAGCAGTATAGTATGAGTGGGCTAATTAGGCCCAGAGGCTTTAAAACTGAAATGTGTACCTGGATCACCTGGTACTCGCTAAAAATACCAGTATCTGGACCCCACCTTTCTAGATAATGATGCACAAAGTTTACAATGGGCCCTGGACAGTTCCATATTAAATAAACCATTCTAAGTGTTTAAGTCGAAGAACGTTTGGAGACCGCTGAAGTAAGCAACTAATACTTAAAGGCTGCGAGTTCGAATTTAATACATCCTGCTGCTGTTGCCACGCATTGTTTTCCCCAGGCTGAGAGGTTTTCCCAGGAGGTTGCTGCTTTTCTTCTGCAGGTGGGTTTTCCAGGCTGTTAAACTGCATCCCCACAGACTGCCCTGATAGCGTCCCTGACCCAAGTCCTGTTAAAGCGACCTGAGCTTGCAGAGGTAGAACGTGGCCATGTGACTGACAAACCGGTTGCCAGTTGGGGCGGCCATTTTTGAGGCGGGCACCAGCCTCATGCCCCACAAGCCGGGAATAGGGGGAACCTTGTTACCAAGACTTAAGATGGCCACCGCGCCCGCTAGCCACTCCGCTAGCCAGCGCGCCAGGGAGCGGACACAAGACACGCGGCCGGCTGCCTCGCCCGGAGGCGCCCGGGGCTCATCTCCGGCCTCCGGCGGTGGGCGGAGCGCCCGCCTCCTCCCGGCGCGGCCAATCAGCACGTGGGGCCGGTTCGGCGGGGGCCGCTGGCTTGCGGGGTGTGTGAGGACGCGCTCCCGGTCGCCGAGTGCCCGAGCAGAGGAGCAGTTGCCGTGGTACCTGCTGCTGCTGCTGCCGGTGCGGACGCAGAGCATCTGAGGCGAGCGCTCGTGCGTGGGGCAGGAAAGTGAAGCCATGACGTCCATCAGGTAATGAGAGGGCGGCAGCCTAAAGTGCTCGCCTACTGGGCGTTAGCCTCCTGACTGCTGAGAACTGTCGCCCCTTCTCTTGAGTGGTCTGCAGCCTCCCCGTGGCACGGGTCCCCCTTACGTTGGAGGTTCTCTCTGCACTTTTTATTTGGTCATTGCTGCTCTCAGAAGTTTTTGGGTCTCTGGCACATGGCCGAGCCCAGTAACTAGCCGCACCGGTGAGGTGACCCCCTCCCAGATTCCAGGGCGTGAAGCTTGCTTGTGTGGGTAGTGGATTTCTCATGAGGAAAAAAAAAAAAAAAATGCAGCTACCATTCTCTCCCAGGGGTGACCCAGCGCCTGAGAAAGTGTGACGTGGACCATGTGTGGCCATGCCTGCATGTCATGCCTTCTGACAACTTCGTTGGTGGCCATGAGCAGACCAGCATATTTGGCCCTGCTCTGATGTAGATACGTAGCCCCTAAGTTGCGAAATTGTGTGTGTCCCTAAAATGTTTGCTTCTGACTGGAGTTCATATTCTGGTTGCCAAAGGTACCATCTGTTTACCTACTTTTATTTGAGAGTCGCCAAGTAAAATGACTTTTGTGAGATAGAGGTATAAAGCGAGAGCAAAAAAACAGGAGACTCACCCCAATTGCTTTCCCAAAGTTGTGAAGGTTTGGTTTTTTGTTTGTTTTTGTTTTGTTAATGGTAAGAGCTTAATGGGCCGCTCCACTTTCTGCAGGTAGCATTGACAGAATGTTGAACTATGCTAATGCGACTATTTATAAAAAGAGATAAATTGCTTTATTTACCCAGTGTTCTGAACTGCCTCTTTCAAAAGAGACCTTGGTGTTCATTGTCCCAGGGAAAGGGAGGCTCTAACACAAATTGGAAGAGAATAAAATAAATTAATTTTTGGTCCGTGAGCTTTCAACATTCTAAGCCCTGATGATATCTCAGTGCTAATTTTGACTGTATAATATTCAAGAGATGACTTGGGAACCTAATCCTCAGGTAAGATAAGACAAGATGCAACTGTGCTGACTTGGATACAGTTTCTTAAATTATATAATTTTATACTAACATAGACAAGGACTACTTACCTCATTATGCAGAAGGAGAAATCCAGATGCTAAAACTTGGAGACCCACCTGGAAAGGATTCACAATAAGTTATATTGGGACATAAGAGTCTAGCTTTTAATGCCAAGAGTGTTTTCGAATGAATTAACATTATGCTGTCAAACCAAGTTAATATCCCCTCACCTCACTCCCACTTCCATTCCCATACTTGCAGTCTGCCGCTAATTAGGAGTGTGGGTTAGATACTTTCTATGTTAAGAATCAGTTCTTAATGTGGACTCAGTTTTAATTGACCATTGTCTTCCTGGTTGCTCTTCAGTGGAGAAACACAAATCTAAAGCCTCAGTTGCTAGCAAGTGATGGCTGTTTTAATGTAGGGGTTGAACGGCCATTGTGTTCAAGACTGAAGTAAAGGTTGACATCTGCCTTATTCGACTTGTGGAAGGATTGATTTTTGCTAATAGTTAAATTTTATGGTTGTTTCTTCAGATGTTAGTTTGTATTTTACATAGTCTTGAATTATAGTGATGACCCCCCAGATTTTTTTATTTTTTTTTAATTTTAATTATTTACTTGGCAGAGAGAGAAAAGAGAGGGTGTGTGGGCACAAGCCAGTAGAGGGAGAGGGAGAAGCAGGCTCCCTGCTGAGCAAGGAGTCCAATGGGAGGCTCTATCCCAGGACCCTGGGATCATGACCTGAGCTGAAGGCACTCCGACTCCCCCCAAATTTTTGAAATGTTATCTAAACCAGATACCACATTTACACCTGAGGAAACAGACCAATAAAAGTTGAGTGCCTTGTGCGAAATCATTTAGTAGTAGTTAGGAATTGAATCGAGACATCCATGATATGGTGTACTGCATGATGCTTCTATAGAAACAATATCCTTAACTTAAATTTCCTGAAAAAGCTGCTTCTATGGACTAAAATTGTCAAGTATCATGAGAAACAATTATAGCAACTCTTCTGCTTTGCTCTAGTTCTCTAAGGAATTTGTTAACTTAGAACTTAGGTTCACAAGTAGGCAGGGAGACTGAAGTTGAAGCAACTCTCTGTAAGTGGTGGCAGTGTTGAATGAGTCGATAATCCTAAAGAAAGCAGCTACTTTCCACTGAGGACTGCCTTCAATGAATTTTGTCAGTTTTAGTTTTCACAGACATGCTGTTAGGCTTGCTCCCATTTTGTGCCAAGTCTAACAGTAGCCCAAAGATCGGTATTAGTTAACCAGCTTTTACTGGTGATGAGAGTGATCAAGATCACAAAATTATTCAAATCTGATTTTATGTCCAGTGTTGTTTTTTACACCACACTTAAAATAATTGTTGCTAAATATAGTAATATGTGCCTTTTCAATGACAGAATATAAGATTGGAAACCAGACTAGTGGTCAGCATGCCAGGGTTCTGAGTCATTTTTCTTGAATTAACTGATTTTCCTTTTCTTTTTTCTGTGGACATTTGTTTAATGAAGTACTCAGTGGTGATGATGCTAATGTGTATCCCACAGTGTTGTTGGATAGGTATGAAAGTGCTTTTAAGTTTCAGGACATTTTGTAAATGCAGTGTTCTCTCATTAAAGCAATTTGAAACTCTTAGAGACTGTTGTCTGAAAAAAAAGTTTCAATTTAATTTTTTTAAATGTTTTTTTTAAAAAAATTTATTTGTTTATTTGACAGAGAGAGAGCACAAATAGGCAGAGAGGCAGGCAGAGAGGAACGGCGAAGCAGGCTCCGCGCTGAGCAGAGAGCCCTGCATCTATCCCAGGACCTTGAGACCATGATCTGAGCTGAAGGCAGAGGCTTAAACCATTGAGCCACCCAGGCGCCCCTGAATTTTAGATTTTTAAATAGGAAGCAAACTTACCGATTCTCTCCTTTTACATTTCAAGAAACTGAAGCCAAAAGAAACTGCGATTTGTTTAAGCTCAAGCAAACTATTGCAGATCTTTAACTAGAATTCAGATCTCTAGACACCCGGTTCAGTGCCCTTTATAAATTAACATTCAACTATTAGGAATTCATAAATAATGATTTAAATCAAAAGCATTTAAAAAAATCTGAGATCTTTGAATGAATTTGGCTGGCGATAACTGTCTTTTCGACTTGTTTTTTGTATTCTACTCTGTTACATCATTACTGATGAGTCTAAATTTACAGCCTCTAAAACCAATAGTCCTTGAAGAATAACTTTTGTTTTTTGTTAAATATATCAGATTCCAACTGGTCTTTTTTTGGGAAATGATAAAGCATATTTGATAAATTGATGGTTTTGTCATTTTAACTGGCCCAATAGGAAAGTTGATAATGAGTTAAATTCAGGAGACATTGAAAGATGTACAGTGTTTGGCCTAGATGAGAATCTTAAAGAACACCTGGGTCATTCAGTCAGTCAAGCGTCCACCTTCGGCTCAGGTCAGGATCTGGGGTTCCCTGGATCAAGTCCCTGCTTTGGGCTTCCTGCTCAGTGGGGAGTCTGCTACTCCCTCTGCCCCTCTGCCTGCTTCTGCTCTCTCTCAATTAAATAAAGAAAAAAATCTTAAAAAAAAAAAAAAAGAGAAATCTTAGAGGGCATTTTACCCTTTTCCTTTCTCTGTACTGGACCTTGAGGCTCAAAGTGAAGGGTATGTCCTAGTTAGGCAGTTGGTAGAGCTTAAGATAGAACTTAGGTCTTCTGACTCCTACTTTATGTACTTTACACTGAGCAACACTGTTTCAAAATACTGCTGTGAATATTGCCTTGTTTTCCTAACATCAATGCCTAGACTGGTTTTGGACATTGCTTTAGAGCTTGATTTTGTGCCAGGAAAGACTAGGAAAATTAGGTAGGGAGACAGAGTGTTTGCTATAGAGCTAAGGAACCCTATTCTTTGTCCTGTCCAGACAGGTTAGATTTGGTCTATTCTGGGACTTGACATGACTGTGGCCTACATGATGATTCTGGAACTACTTTTGTGGGTTAGGCCTACATTGGAAAATTTATGTGGGCTGTGAGTTGGGTCCTAGCGTATTTTTCTTCTAACACTCAAGACTTTTGAGATGCGTCCAATAAGATCTGCCAAGCCACTCAGATGGCGAACATTCATATGGAGACTAAAATGTGGCTGAGATCGAAGCTGCCTTGCTTTGTTGAGTTAGTTTCTTTGGAACCTTTAAATAGAATTTTCAGACTCCTTGCAGGACCTGTGTCTTTTATAAGAATTGTGAATTTCAGATTACTATGCAAACTTTTTTTATGCTATGGGACTTCTTAGGCAAATGAGCTTTTAAAATAAAATTGTTTCATTTATGAAATATACCGGAGAAGAAAAACAAATCCTTCTTATATAGAACTGTGCAGTGTTGTCAGTTGTTAATGCTCATATTTGTAAATAGGTCATCTTTGTTTGAAAAAGCATGTAAGGCCTCCTAACTACAAATCTTTCCAGCCACAGTATTGCTACATTAAGAACTGTCAAAGATAAAAGGGAACCAAAATGATTGCCTAGACTGTTGGAATGTTAACCCTTTCCTCTAACATTGGTTAACAATCTTGTTTCTTTACCTCTTCATGCCTACTCCTTTTTAAATTGTTACTTAAAAAATACTATAATTGGGACACCTGGGTGGCTCAGTCATCAGGTGTTTGCCTTCAGCTCAGGTCATGATCCCAGGGTCCTGGGATTGAGCCCCTGCATCAGGCTCTGTGCTTGGCAAGAAGCCTGTTTCTCCTTTCCCACTCCCCCTGCTTGTATTCCCTTTCTAGCTGTGTCTCTGTCAAATAAATAAACAAAATCTTAAAAAATAAAAAAATAAAATACTAAAATAAAACATAAATATGGGTTTTTATTTTCAAATATCAAAGCTAGCTTATAAATAGGATGACCATATGTCCCACTTTGCCCAGGACAATCCTGGATCATGCTAGTTATCCTGGCATAATTATTAATAGTTCTTTCTTTATTCTCAAAAGTGTCCTATTTGGGTAATAAATTATCTGGTCATCTACTTATACACTGTAAAAATTCTGTTGTAGTAGATTTGAAATAGGACCATAAGATAATTGAATATTAGCCTATATTTTGGCTGGGTTTGGGTATTTTTCATTGGTCAGACATTTTTATTGTACTGAGAGTTCTAGATGTCCAGATATAGTATATAAAACATGAAAGCGCATGATTTGAAGTTGGGACTCATTTATTTGTTGTTGGACTTTTGGCAGGTCATAAAACCTTTCTGAACCTCTTATTTCTGTTACAGATCATTGCAATACTTACCCTATGGGGTTATTGTGAGGCTTTAAAGACAATAACATAAAACAAAGATGGTAACATATAAAAATGTTTAAACTACAAATTATAAGTATTAGTCATGTCACATATGTGTTTCTGAAAATTGAATTTAAAATGAACAATTTTGTTGGAGTGCCTTGCTGGCTCAGTCAGAAGAACATGCCACTCTTGATCTCTGGGTCATGAGTTCATGACCAGGTTGGGTGTAGAGATGACTAAAAAGATTAAGTAAAATGGAACAATTTTGTTTAGTTTAAGGGAACTTATTATTTAACAGAGCATAGACTACCTTTTAGAAGTGTTTTACTGTTAACAGGAAGCAGGAAATTAATAGTAGTTGAAGCTGTATATGGAGATTTTGAGGGGGGCTGAAATTTCAACATTATTTGTATGTTGAAAAGAATAATCCTTTAGGAAGCAGAGAAATAGATGATGCTGGACAGAGCGACGAGGGGTTTTTTGTTTTGTTTTGTTTTGTTTTCTTGGGAGGGGTTCAAAGAGAGATTTATTACTTGGGATGCTTGGGTGGCTCACTTGGTTAAGTGTCTCCCTTTGGCTCAGGTCTTGATCCCGGGGTCCTGGGATCGAGTTCCGCGTGCACCCCCTGCTTGTGCTCTCTCCGACAAACAAGTAAAATTTAAAAAATAAGAGAGAGAGAGAGAGAGAGAAGACTTACTGTGTAAATTAGTGTCTCATTAGTTTGAAAGACTGTAAACTTTTTTTTTATCAAAAAAAAAAAGAGCTTTATTAAGTAAGTTACCGTAACAGAGATAATTTTCTTGAGTATGCAGGAAGGCATATTCAGAATACAAATACAGAATTGGCCTTACAGAGCCTAAGGGACACAAATATTTCCTTTGTTTATCCATTTAGCTAGTGAAAAGAAATGCCAGTGATACAATTATGTAGAGAAAAATCACAGATCCTAGGTTCACTGAATTTTGAATATGAATATATATTCATATATTTATTTATTTGTATAAACACAACTCAGGTCAATATATAAAACATGGTCATTTCCCCTGCCTCTTTTCAATCAATTCTATTCCCCGTACTATCCAGGCAACCATTTTCTGACTTATGTTGGTAGATACTGGTTTGCCTGTTGTAGGACTTCATATACGTGGAATTCTGTGGTAAGCACTATTTGTGTCTATTTACTTTTATCTGATTACTTTTGTTCTATAACAATTTTGAGAGTCATCCATTTTGATGTGTATATCAGTTTGTTCGTTTTCATTGCTAAGTAATATTCCATTATACAGAGATAGTAACAGTTATCCTATTGGTGGACTTTGGGTTGTTTCTAATTTTTGGTTACTATAAATAAGGTTGCTATGAACTTTTTTTTAAGTCTTTGGTCTTTTGTAAACACCTAGGTGTGGGAATTGCTGTGTCCTAGGATAGATGTCTGTTTAACTTTAGAAACCACTGAATTTTTCAAAGTGGAAAACTGA
This sequence comes from Mustela nivalis, assembly GCF_964662115.1. Taxonomy (NCBI): domain Eukaryota; kingdom Metazoa; phylum Chordata; class Mammalia; order Carnivora; family Mustelidae; genus Mustela; species Mustela nivalis. The sequence continues at coordinate 135,337,379 of NC_139021.1, forward strand.
GCACATATCACATTCCTACTGATGGTGTTATAAAACTACCAGTTATTCCATATTTTTTCTTTTTTTTTAATGTTGGTGGTTTGTTTGTTTTTTTTAAAGATTTTATTTACTTATTTGACAGACAGAGATCACAAGTCGGCAAAGAGGCAGGCAAAGAGAGAGGAGGAAGCAGGCTCTCTGCTGAGGAGAGAGCCCAATAGGAGGCTTGATCCCAGAACCCTGGGATCATGACCCAAGCTGAAGGCAGAAGCTTTAACCTACTGAGCCACCCAGGTGCCCCATATTTTTTCTTTTTTTTAAAGATTTTATTTATTTATTTGAGAGAGAGAAAGCACGAGCTGGAGGGGAGGAAGAAGCAGACTCCCTGCTGAGCATGGAGCCAAACACGGGCCTCTATCCCAGGACCCTGGGATCATGACCTGAGCTGAAGGCAGTTGCTTAACCAACTGGGCCACCCAGGAACCCCCATACCTCACTGTCTTAATGTAGTTTTGTATTTGTTGTTTCTTTAATTTTTTTTCTAGAATAGAGTAATAAAGCCTGGAATGGGCCTGGAATGTTTTTTGGGTAAAAGGGTAGAAGATTAAAAAGTTTTTTTTTTTTTAAGATTGATTGATTGATTTTAAAGAGAGAGAGAGAGAAAGAGGGTATGCAGGCATGTGAGCAGCGGTGAGGGGCAGACGGAGAGGGAGAGAAAGAGAAAGAATCCTGAAGCGGATTTGCTGCTGAGCTCAGAGACCAACATGATGGCTCAATCCCAGGACCCTGAGATCATGATCTGAGCTGAAATCGATAGCTAGCTTCTTTGACTGAGACACCCATGTACCCCAATTTCTGCACATTCTTGCCAATACTTGTTATGGTCTCCCAGTCTTTGGTGAGAGGCTCTGCTTGCAGAAGCATATGTTTAACGCTCAGGCAGGAATACAACTCTGCCATAACCTTTATTTCCTGTTTGTGCTGAGGCTTATGGCTCAGAGATGATTGCTTAGGACCTTTCAGGTGTTGAGCATGCCACAGTTCTGGGCACATGTACATGGCCTTCTAGATTCTCAGGACTATTCAGAACTTTTCAGAACACTTTATGGATATCTCATGCCCCCACTTTTCCATTTAAGTTTTTTGGTTAGTTTCTTGTTTGTAGCAACTGCTTCAGAAGCTGGGATGTTAAACAATTACAGTTGATTGTTTTTGACAAATTCCCCTGGGGAAAAGGCTCTTAGAGCTGGGCAAGCTCTGAGTCGGGTCAAAAAATAAGAAGCCTCAGGAATGCGGTTTTTCATGAAATTGCCTGCGAGCTCAGATAATAGCAGTTATCTGGAAATAGGGCTTTGAAAGAGCTCCAGTCCTCTTCTGACCCTTCCAGTAGCTGCTATGCTCCTGTTTTTCACTGTGTGTGTGTGTAGGCTTTTGAGAGTGTTATATAAATGGAATCATAGGGTATGTAACACATAGATATGGCTTTTATTTTCACTTGGCATGTGTCTTTGAGTTACATCCAAATTGTATCATAGTTCATTTTTTTTCTTATTCCATGTTCATCTATTGTATTGATGTACCACAGTTTTTTAACCTACTAACTTGTTGGAGGACATTTGGTCATTTCCAATTCTTTTTTTTTTTTTTTTTTAACTTTTACAGATAAAACTATTGTGAACATTTGTGTACAGGTTTCTGTGTGAACTTAAGTTTTCATTTTGCTAGGATAAATGTCCAATAGTGTGATTCCTTCCTTATTTTGTGTTTTACCAATTATCAAAAGAGGGGCGTTAAGACTGTGCATTTGTCTTATTTGTTTCTCTCAAGTTTTTTCCCTTAGTGTTTTGAAACCATTTATTTTCTTTTCTTGATGAAATGAGTTATTTGTATGAAATCCTTTTTATATGGTGCCACTCCTTATTTTAATCTACCTTGTCTATACAGCATAGGGAATAAAATTGATGGTATTGTAGTAGCATTGTAGGATGACAGATGGTAGCTAGACTTGTGGTGAGCATAACATAATGTATAGAGTTGTTGAATCACTGTTTTGTATACCTAAAACTAATATAACATTGCATGTCAGCTATACTTTAATAAAGTCTATAAATATAGCCACTGCAATTTTCTTATAATTAGTGTTTTCATAGAGTATCTTTCTGTTCAGTATTTTATTTTCAAACTCTCTGTGCCTTTATATTTAAAGTGCATCTCTAGTAAATTATGTCACATTTGTTTTTGTTTTTGTTTTTAAATATTTTAGCTATCTATTTAGAGAGAGCACATGTAAGTTGGGGGAAGGGCAGAGAAAAGGGAGAGAGAGAATCCCAAGCAGATCCTGCCCTGAGCATGGAACTTATTGTGGGGCTCCATTCCATGACCCTAAAAATACCATCATGCCAAAAGTCAAGAGTCAGATGCCCTCTAGCTGAGCCCTCTAGGTGCCCCCATTTAATTTGTTTTTTAATCCAGTGTGACAGTCTTCATCTTTTAATTGGTGTGTTTAACCCACTTACATTTAATATAATTACTAATATGGCTGGATTTTAGTGTACCTCCTTTTGTTTTCCATTTATCCTTTATGTTGTTTTGTCTTCCCTGCCTTTTTTTCTAAGTTGAGTATATTGTAGTTTTTCATTTTATATCCTCTATTGAATATTGTTTTATTATTGTGTAGTGATTGCTCTAGGGAGTGCAACATTCCTTTTTCACTTATCACAACCTATCTTGAATTAGTGCTTTGTCATTTCACTCTTAAAAACATTTATCAAAGACCTTACAGAATCTAGGGGGAAAGAATGGATAAAACTTGGGGAGGACAGACAGCAGTATTTAACACAGAGCTCCAGAAGCTATCATCCATACTGTGTACATCACCCACTGGAGTT